>NC_134494.1:29599302-29798343 GCF_040206685.1 Ascaphus truei
ACCCAAGTCTGAGTTACCTAAGCAGCAGAACAAATGGGCACTCGGGAATGCAGCATTCTCTTAATCTTTGCTGGAGGTGTCTGCAGTGCAGAGTCTGATATTATACTACAGAGTTTAACAGCAAAGGTTTGCCCCACAGCAGTAGTTGTAATGGGCTAATTAATAAGCCTGTTCTTGAGAGAAAGAGCTGGTGGTGCCTCTTTGAAATCGCTGTGCAAATTCACATTATTTGCATGCATCTATCTGAGACACTTTGGGGGAGACTCACTAAACTCCGATAGGTTATATCAATGCTTGATCCAACATTAACTGCCATTCAAGACGTCTTGAATGGCAGTTAACGCAGGTTCGAGCCCAGATGCCACTTGTCGGAGCTTAGCGAATCCCGGATTCATTTGGTTCGATGGCTAAAGGTAATGAGACCATTTCATACCACAGCTAAACATACTTTCCTATTCCAATAGCAAATTAGTTGTACAGATTTGAGAGCTTTTTAAATTGTTGATTAATGTTGTTCACATCACTTTTCTGGACACCCACCGTTTTATTATTATTTAATTTGTATATCGTGCACACTGTGAAGATGTAGGAACAAATAGAACCCCTACCCTTTAGCACTTGCTATCTAACGAGTATGGTGGCGGTCGTGCTGGAACAGCCATAGATGTAACAGCATTATAGTTCATGTGTTGCTTTATTTACTATCTATGTGAGTCAATAATGCAATTCCAGGAGCAGAGGAGGCTCTTCACTTCACCAGGTTCTGGAGAAACAGTCTCCCACTAGATTACACTGCATATACTCGTCTAGGGGGAAAAAGGATGGCAGGGAAACCCAGTTTGGGAGCAGACATGACAGGGATTCATTGTTTCCTTGGAGAATGGGCAGACTAGGTGAGCCAAGCGGTTCTGATCTGCCATACATTTCTATGTTGCTATGTAGATCTTTATAAAAGTGAAAACATAATTTAAAGTATTATTGTAATTCAAGCCCTCCAAGCACTGAAGGGTGAAGTAAAGTGTATACAGAATGTGGAAAAAGTTCCGTGCTGAGAAAAAAAGAATAAAGTAGTTGTTTCTAGATAGAACTCCTGCAGAATCTGGACATTGATAGAATTGGTGTGTGGGTTCTTCACACAACCTCAAGATAAAGTCTTTATGGGATTTGCAGCTTCCCACGCTTAAGGTGTTGGTCACATGCTGATTGCACACACCCATGTGTGAACCTATTTTTTACATTCTTTAGTAATAACCTACATTTCTCTTATCAGTTTGCCTGCTTCCCTAGTGATATTGAGACCACCATGTTAAGACATGGCATTCGCACTGTAATTGGCCTGTTCATTTGACAGCCTAAGGCTGCGCTCCCGCTGGCGCTGACCGCGCTCATGCTTGAGAGCGGTGACGTCACCAACTCTCTAAGCATGAGCGCCGGGTGTCCTTCTATTTTGCAAGCGCGCGCGGGGGGGGGGCATTGTGGGCAAGTTGAGCGCGCTTGAAAGTTAATTATTTTGGTTTACTCAAGCGCCAAGCTTGAATGAGCCTGGACGTACACATATAGATTTATGTAAGTAAAAGCGGCAAGCACCGCACGCTCAGCGCCAGCGGGGCCGCAGCCTTACTCACTGGAAGGACAGCCTTGCTCATGTTTAATTAATTCACACCTAAAGCAATATTACAAAACAGTTGTTAAAGCAGCAACCTGAACTGGTGATTTTTTTTTTGTTGTAAACATCGGACTGAAGCAGGGGGGGTCTTTGAAGCTGAACCCCATCAATTTCAGCTCTGGGGACCCCCTGCTTCTGGACATACTTACCTCCCGTAGGGGGTTCCAGTAGCTGCCCGGCTAGCAGAGTTAACGTAATGGCGGAATTTCAAAGCTCCCGCGCCCTCTGGACCAATAGGAAGCCGTGACATCATCAGGTTCGGCTTCCTATAGGCCTGCGTTACGTGGGCGCTTTAAACTTTGCCAAGCTACCGGCACCCCCTCTGAAGTCCTGTATCTCGGGAAGCAGGGGTTCCCCGGAGCTGAAATGAACGGAGTTCAGCTCCGGAGACCCCCTGCTCCAATCCTATGTTAAAAATAAATAAATAAATAATAATTAAAAAAAAACTTGAATTGCTCCTTTAAGTCCTGGCACGTTCAGGCAGTGAAGCTAGTGAGGATGCTTTCTATTATAACTTTATAGACAACCACCCCCATCTCATATCATCCAAATCAGCAAATAGAAGCAGCATGTTTGAGTTCTGTTGGCTTGCGTGAGCCTCTGGCAATACCTCCCAAAAGTGATGTCATAAAATGCAAATGATCTGCTTATCAGATAAATGGCATTCTTGCTTAATCAGAGCCTTAAGCTATATTTCCCAGCTGATCTGTATGTTTGTGCAAGAAGGTCAAGCAGGCAGGACAGGGCACGTTACCATGTCATAGGAAAGGTCACTGCAGCCTCTATCTGCTCTCTGTTACATTTGACGAGAAATAGCAGCCATAGGAAATATACCAAACGATTATTTTGATTAGTTTCCAGTAAGACAAATATTGGAGGGTTGGTTGCCGTTAGTCAGTGTTTACTAAAGGCTTTCTCCAATACCCCTTATCATTTGAAAATGGGAGCTATTAAGAGTGAGCCTATAAAGTAGGTAACGTAGGTGAAGGCACAAGAGACCTTAAACATCTGTATTAACGAGTAGGTAAATGTTTGTTTCGTTAGCAACTGTATATTGGATGTGAGGCTGCAATGTGTCAGTCAGGGCCTGTGCGAGGGTATTCAGCACCCTGTGGAAACCTTCAGCCCTGTGTGTGTTTGCATGCCTGTGCTAGTTACAATGATTCATATGAGAATGTGACTGCATTCTGTTGTTTACTTTGTTTTTTAAATGGGCTATAGAAATACTGCAGTGTGTCTCAGGCAATAATGAAGAGGATATGGTTTGACTTAACCTTATTTAACATGTGTGCTCATTTGCGAGAAGGAGTGGCTCAGGGAGTAAAAGACACTGACTGGCACTGAGAGTTTGCAGAAGGGGAACCTGGTTCAATTCCCGGTGTCGGCTCCTTGTGACCTTGGGCAAGTCACTTTATCTCCCTGTGCCTCAGGCACCAAAAAAAAAACCCCACATAGATTGTAAGCTCCACGGGGCAGGGACCTGTGCCTTTAAAATGGCTCTGTAAAGTGGTGCGTACAACTAACAGCGCTATAGAAGAACATGCTATTATTATACACCATCCTGACTCTTGCGTTCTGCTCAATGATGTCTTCTACCTACCCCCTTTTGTATCTAATGCCCTCTCCCGCCTTAAACCTTTCTCACTGACTGCCCCACACCTCTGGAATGTCCTTCCCCTCAATATCCGACTGGCACCCTGTCTCCCCACCGTTTAAGACGCATCCTAAAACACACCTGTTAAACGAAGCATTTGGGTAGCTCCGTAGCTGATACTATACACCCCTTGCATCGACCTTGGCCTCTTGCAGATGCACTTACTGTCCATGTAAGTTCTTCCTACTTACCACTTCGATTGTAAGCTCTCCAGGTAAGGGGCTCCTTTTCCTAATGTTGCTCTTATGTCTGAAGCGCTTATTCCCATTATGTGTTATATAATTATGTCCCATGTACCACTGCTGTGAAGCGCTATGTACATAAATGGCGCTATGTAAATAAAAGATATACGTACATACATGTCATTACCCAGAATCCTTGGCTGCAGTGAAAAGCATTGTATGCTTAGAGATAATGGGGAAAGGCAGGATTGCAGACCTGTCTGCGCATATTATTATTATATATATTTATATTATTTATTTATAATAATATATCACAAAAAAATCATAAAAATATCTAAACAATATTCTATTGTTTAGATATTTTTGATTTATTTTTTATGATTTTTTTTTTGTAGTTCCTATTTTCACTAGAGCTTATCAATTTGAGCGCTAGAGGGTATTTTGTATATATTGGGCATTGAGTGACTGACGTTACATTTCTCCTGTCAGTATATTGTATGATTGTTTGTAGCTCTGAAGTCTAAATAAAGCTTATTTTGTTGAAGTTTGGGCTAACCTATTAGGGCATTTGCTCATGAAGCAGCTCTCAGTTCATTGGCATATGACACGAGATTGTTTGTTTTTGTTTTATGAATCCATTTGTGTCCATAATGTTTAAATAAAGCTTTTTGAATTGATGCTCTTACTCAACCTATTAGAACCAAGGCATACGAAGGGGCGCTAAGCCCATTGGACGTCGATTTGTGACGTCACTCACTGGCGCGAACAGGAACTGTATTTCAATGCCGGTTTTTAAGTCTAGCAACTACACCTTGATAAAGGGCGTGTTGCCCGAAACGCATAGGTGCATTGCGTTGCTGCTACTCATGGGGTATGTCATGATCCGTTAATTCAATAAATTATTTTTATTTTTCTGTGTTGGCCTCCTCCTAGTTTTTTGGCCGTGCTCTGCCTTTTTCCTATGTAAGATCAAGTGCACCTGCATTTGGTTGGCAGAACTAGCATTTCAATACAAAATATGTACAGGAGCGGCTGTGGATTTGCAGAATACACAAATAAAAGTTATGGAAGTTTATATTGTCTGTTTACCCCACAATAATTCCTATCGCTGTTTGTATTTGGGTGTCTCGTGGTTGTTGTTTTTAGTTGGACAAAGTCCATTGGGAATCAGAGGCAGATTTCCTGCAAGGCTCACTGGGCTGTATTCTAGAGCTGCAACTTTTTATTTTGGGGGGTGGGGGGCAATTTTTGTGTGTCTGTTATGAGGGGGCCATACCTTCTCCGGAGAGAACCCCCCCTCCTGCAGCATTGCGTTGTCACGGCGACCCGGTGTTAAATGATGCAGCGACATCACATGATACATTGCCATGACAACGCAGCATCACATGCTGCCGTGAAATAAAGACGCTGTGGAGGGCCACTCTGAGCTCCCAAGCCTACGGGCGGCAAAAACGTAAGTCTGCCACTGTTGGGAATGAAAAGTCAGTAGGGACAAATGTTGTCATAAAAGTTGGATTTGAGCTTGGTTAAGAGATAAATCACCTTACAAATGTAATGATTGCGCACAAGTGGTGATGTAACGCAGCCTTTCATTTCCAATATCAATGTTGTGTTAAGGTTGACCTGCCTGGTGACCTCAGGATTGGAGCACCAAGCAGACAGACACATTTTTATAGTTTCACTTACTGGGCAACAATGACAGATTTCTTGAGGCCCAAGATCAGAGCTTTGCCCAGGAACACCCTCCCCCCCCCCACACACACACAAATATAATTACCACTCACCTCTGGTTGCCGCTGCCGAGCCCCGGCTCCTGGATTTCGGCACGCACCAGCGGGATAAGAGAAGGCAGCAGCTGGGGACATCCTGGGCTCAACTTCCAGCGCCGGCCGGCCATGCCCCCCACTGTCCCGGCTCTCCAACCCCCTCCCCCCCCGCCTTCCCCCCACACCACTGTTGGTGGCCCTGATTGGCTGTGTACTTCTTTAACCCAGGCTGTGCTTAAAGGCCTGTGTAATACTGCAGGCATACACTTCTCTTCGTGTACAGTTTTTCCACTGAAGCCAGGGATTCTGGGTAATGACATGAAAATGAGCACTCGCAGTCTGTTACCTTTTGCCTCTTGTCCATTTTAACATGTTTGAACACACTGTGTGTGCTCATTTGCATGTCATGTTTGTGGAAGCTGTATGCTAAGAGAGAATGGGGAAAGGCAGGTTTGCAGATCTGTCTGAGACATGCGAACGTGCTCACCAGTGGTATTTTTATTGGTCTAACTAGCTTTTCAAACCACATGTGTTAGTCATGTGACTCTTTGCAAAGTCTGTGTGTCTTCTCAAATATAACGGCTGATCTTTTCAATGATGGAAGTAATGGTTCTGGGACCCTTGTAATAACCCGTTCACAGACAGCAACGCATTGACGTGAAGCTGGATCAAGTATAACCTACCATACCTACAGTATAGGTATATGCAAAAATGCAACGGTCAAATTCTACCCCAGAAGTGCTGGCTCTTCATTATATTGGTAACTCTCTCTATATTTTTATGAAGGATGCGTTCTAGCTACCATGTGTTGACCAGCTCATAAAGAATTTTATCGTCTGAGCAGTAAGAACTATAAAACCCCACCGTTTGCATGGGACATGCAGTAAAATGTAAAAATTTATGAGCAGCTTGCCGAGCACGACCGATTGTAACTCGATCCCCTTTAAAAGTGAAGGACAGGTACAGAATTTAGCAAGTCTCGCTAATATAAACTGTTTATATTACTTAAGCAGTCTGCATTGAGATGGTGCTGGAAGGGTATAGCACCGTGGGAGTGAAATGGAATATACTTCTCTGGATTCAGAGCAATTCAAGCAAGGCCACAGAAGGGAGTCTCTCTGTCTGGATGTTAATATCTTTGCTACCGGAGGTTCTGCAAAGGTATTACCCATTTAATAGCAAATCATTGATGGGAGTTTGGAAGAGAAAGAAGTGAAACCCTTAAAGAGGTCCTTGGGTCTGTATATTTCCCCAAAAGAATAGTACATGTTAGAAAGACAGTGAGATGTGCTAAAATATGGAAAAAGCCAAGAGGAGGTAGTGGGCCAAGTCACCTATTTAGTAAGAAATATAATACAACTTCCAGCCCTAGAAGACACCTTAATTAAACCCATTCAAGTGAATGGGCCACAAGATGTCCAGGAAGCAATAGCACCACTTTGTATATATGAGCTTAAATATTTGCTGAACTGCAGTATTTGATAGCAGGAGAATATATCTGTATATATTGCAAAATCCTTGCAGATGCTGACAAATGAGAACAGGAAGTTGACACATTTTGGTTTTAAAATTCCTTTACATTGCGCCCCCCCACACCCCCAAGGCTGGAACCCGATGCATGTCACATGCATGTCACAGCGTGTACAATTTAGCCTGGGAAAGGAAGTGTAAACTGATAGAGCACCCTATAGTTGGATTATGTGTATATATGTTGCACCTCGGTGCTAGGGGCGGTGGAGTATATCGTTAAACAGTGCCTTCCTCTACTGACGGGGTTAAAAATGATCACGATCACTCTTTATGGGACATGAAACCAAGCTGGTTTCACAAAACATCAATTACAACCTCTGGTTCAGGTATGTACAGCAGAATAACCTGCTGGGTTACGCTTCCTTGATTTTTCTCATCTGACGCTCGTCCTGGCTCTGACAAGAATTAACTTCAGAATTAACTACAGGAAATGCCCTCCCTATCAGCCATTATTATCTCCAAAATAATTACACATAAGTGTAAACTCCTTGTCTGCTTACAGACAGTGGCTCAAAATACAGCTTCCCATACTTCCATACTCCGTAGTCAGCAAATAGGTTTCAAGTGATTTAAGGCCATTGTCTAAAAGGCATGAAAGATTGAAATAACACATTCCAACTGCAGCTTGCTTTCCCTCTGAAAAATGTTCTCGGTAGACAATCCTTGCCCTGTTTAAACATTATTTTGAAATGTTTTTGCAGATCGCTGTTGAGCATATGGAAACTTTTCAGTGTCCACTGTAGCATAAATAATAATAAATATACATCTCCCTTTAATTTGCAGCTGTAACATACTTTTGGAGGGGATGTTTCGAAGTCTCCCATCCTAAAAACTGGGATGAAGGGTGGTGCAAAAAATAGCACCGGTTTTAATTCTGTCTAGTGCGAATTTCCCATTTCTCATCCTGATCACACGCTGCTTCGTGATTAGGTTTTCTTTTAGGGATATAACAATGGAAAAACATTGTTGCAGAAGCCTCTTAAAAAGGGTCTTGATAATCCAGGGGACAGAAAGGCCCACGTGGGAAAATACATCTAAGATCAAGTGCACCTGCATTTAGTTGGCAGAACGAGCATTAAAGTAACAAAATATGTACAGGAGCGGCTGTGGATTTGCAGAATGCACAACTCACGTTATGGAAGCATTTATATTGTCTGTGTGCCCCACAATAATTCCTAACCGCTGCTTGTATTTGGGCATCTCGGGGTTGTTGGTTTTTGTTGGACAATGTTCATTGGGAATCAGAGGCGGATTTTCCGCAAGGCTGACTAGGCTATACCCTAGAGCAGGGGTGCACAAACTGGGGGGCGCACTTCCTCAAGGTATTTAAATTAAATGTCGGGAGACCGCGTGAGGCCTCTGCAACGCAACTTACCGAGATTCAGAGGCTTGGTGCGACACGTCGCCATGGCAACCTTACATGACCCCGCGGCGTCAAATAGGTAAGGGGTCCGCGAGCACTGGGGGGGAGCAGGCAGGAGCTCCAAAAGTTTGCGCACCCCTGCCCTAGAGCGGCAATTTTTTGGGGGGTGTAGTCAATTTTTTTTGTGTATGTGGGATGAGAGGAGGTCTTACCTTCTCCGGAGCGGCCCCACTCGGGCAGCGTCGCGTTGTTATGGTGACCCGGGTTATACATTATATTTAAAGAAATCACATGAACAGTTAAAAGATAATAACAGTTACAGACAAGATTCAAATATGAGACAGCTTTAATTCTGAAAGAACTTAGACTGCTGGTGGCTGGGAGAGTCTCAGGTAGATTGTTCCAGTTGTGAGGTTCCATGATAAGAGGAGAAGCGGCTGGATACTTTGTTGAACCATGGGTGAGAGTTGAGTTCTAGAAATGACTTAAACTGGAGTCAGTTTTGAGAGTCTCTGATAGGTTGTTCCAGTCGTGAGCTGCACAGTAAGAGACGTAGGAGTGGTTGGCTCCGTTTGTTGACCCTTAGGACTGTGAACAGTCATTTAGAGTCAGATCTCAGGTGATAAGGGCTGTTTGTGGTAGGGGTGAGGAGCTTGTTCAGATAGGCGGGTAGGTTGCCCAGAAAGTATTTGAAGGCAAGAAAGAAAAAATTAACTTTGCACCTACACTCAAGTGATTCTCCAATCTGGTTTTTGAAGCATGTGTGTTGTAGTTACATTGTAGTATAAATGGCATAGTGAGTTCTAGAGGGTGTCTAGTTTGCCAAGGATAGTTTGGGGTGCTCTACCATATGCTATGTCCCCATAGTCTATAATTGGTATTAGTATCTGCTCTGCCATGCGCTTTCTGACCAGCGGGCTTAGGGAGGATTGTTCCTATAAACTACACTCAGTATCAAGTAAACGAGTAAGCATTGAGACTCGTATGAGGATAGGAAGTAAGGAATGAAACTTAGCCCGTATATTTTGGCTCTTAATTTTCTAAGGAAATCGCCTCGAATCCCTAGGTTTTTTCCTAGATTTACCACTTCTTCCAGCAGCCTCCGACTTTGCTGCAGACAGGAATACAGTAGAGTAGCCACTTCAAGCCTCTCTGCTTCCAGGTCGTAGGCTTAATGACTTAATGGTGGCTGGAATCTTTGCAGAATATTTTATTTGGACGATTAACCAATTCTTTAAAATAAAGTATCTCAATGAGTAAATGTTGCCTCTTACATAGGAGATCGTCCTGTGTCTCGGAGTGATGTCCTTCAATAAAATGTGAAAAAACAACGTAATGCCGGTTGTACTTTTTTAGATCAGGGGTGGCCAACCTCTCTTTTTTTCCTGTGTGCCAATAAATGGGCATACATTTTTAACGTCCTACTTGCCTCTCTCACTCAATTCCTCCCATCCCCCTTCTAAGAATTTTACCTGGGGGGTGGGAGGAGGCCTCCGGTCCTGCGGTGCTGGGGCCACAGCAGGCTGATACAGAAGTTGAGCCCCACTTCCGACACCACCCCTTGGTGCCCTGGGGAGGGGGGGGGGGTGGTGGAATGAGAGGGGGCAGCTAGTTGCCAGGGTGCAGCATTGTGGAAGAATGCGTCAGGAGAGGCAAGTGTCCTGGCTTGTGGAGGGCTTGACAGGCGGCCGGAGGAGGAAACCGGTGGAGCTCGCGCCCCCAAAAGCACCTGATCCCTGAGTACCATCACGTGGGCCATTCCAAATGCCGTCGTGGACAAATTTTGCCCACCACTGCTTTTGATAGCAGATCTCATTTTTCATTAAAAAAAATTTAAACCCCCTTTACTCTGCCCTTCAATTATTCTCTTTCAAATCCAACGATGCTCTGCAGTGTGAGTAGAAGTTTTCTTTTTATTTGTTTTTTTGCATTGGGTATGATTACTTTCACCCATCGACAATTGACGTATTACGTTTCTACTTTAGGTACTGTATTTGTCAACGCTCTCATTGTATGCCCTGTATTAAGCCCCATTCATTGCAGGTTTTATAGTATGTCCCGGACCATTTTCCCCCAAACGGAGTTAACAAATGCTAACAAACGCTTGTAAGTCTTGGGGGGTGGAGGTTTAAATGGCTATTTTGGCACGAGGGCCTTTGATGTAATTTTTATAGTCCCGTATAAACTAAGAACATTTGCCCATCTGCAGCTAAGTTGTAAGCAATACAGTACTTAGATGTGGATCTATATCTCCATTGCAGACAATCCAACATTTTATGCGTATAAAATACGGACCACTGTTGTTCCTCTACTGGTGCCGGATGGAGGTACTTCCAAGCAATCCCTATGGTAGTCCCATAACTTCTGCAGCTTACCACGCAGAAAACGCTCTGCGTAATAGGTACAGCTGATGTTACAGGAACCAAACACATGTAGCGTACCTGCTAATTAAGTGGTGTTGAAGGGTATACCAAGGTCCAGTTTTGTGTTTTGCATTTTTGCTTGTAGATCCCAGCTCAACCTGTTTTTAGTGGCTGCTATCTGCCTATTAGCTAACCGAGGCCTGCAGCCTTGCTACCTCATACCAGAACTACTAAAACAGATGCACTTGGAAGCTTGTTTCATCTGTTTGGTATTTAAACGCTCCCATTAAAGATTCATTAGTTGCAGGAATAAAACTTGCAGTCTATTAAAGTGCCTGGCCTGGCAAACTGTGAATAAAACCTGCTCCCAAGTCTGTTCCAAAAGGTTCCTTTGTTCACTTTCAGTAGTTTGGATGTGGGCTGCAAAGCCATTTGTATGGAATAGCTAAGAATAGACACAGCTCGGCCTTTCCAGTGGATTGTGTTATTTAAGAGGAATGGCCTTGAACCAGTTAGCCTAAAGTATTTTATATTTGGGCTTCAAATCAAAGTCATCCTAGCCACATGTTGCAATTTTCTTACACAAACGGTTCTGCGATTAGCAGGATGTTGTGGGAAGTGCATACAAATCACCGTTATAAATAACGAGCGCTGCCTAAATGTTTTACCATGTGGCAATCTCAAAACACACGGGATATGATGCTTTCCAGCCCACCCCCCAAATAAAATAAATTCGTGAATCCAGCAAAATATGCCGACTTATTTTTTTTTAGTAAAAATGTCCGGAAAATTGAAATAGTCGCATACCCCCCCCCCCCCCCCCCCCCCCAAAGCTCCCGACCCCCAAGCATTAAAAATCAACTTTCAACACACAAGCCAAAGGCATCAGGTTTCATGACCCTTTATCAATTGCCAAATGTAGGCAGTGTTTGCCGTAATATGGCAATGTTGCGCCTAAGTTTATTTGCGCGGTATTCGTGAGCAATTTGAACTTTGCCAAAAATGTCACTGTAACACAGAATTGAAGGGAAAACCGCACGTCTGTAGACATTCGCACAACTTTATTCTTGCAGCACTGACTTTGGCAGGGGGTGCTCAACTCCAGTCCTCAAGCCCCTCCCAACAGGTTAGGTTTTCAGGATAGCCCTGCTTCAGCACAGGTGGCTCAATCTCTCTGCTTCAGCAGAGGTGGCTCAATCGATCCCTGCTTCAGCGCAGGTGGCTCAAGCTGGACACCCCTGGACTAAGCCAAATGAAAAATGTGAAAACCCGTTTATTGAAAGCACTGACTTTGCTTGGCTACCAGAGTCTAAAACCATGTAGTTAGAGATTAAAATGATACAGCGCAGTCAAATAAATAATATTAATTGAAGTAAAGCAAAGTGCAAGGAATGTTTTCTGTGTATGTCAAATTCAATTTATGCTATTTCTGGTAGTTTTATGATTTTTCCACAAAAAAACCCAAACGTTTGTTTTTGATATACATATATTGATTGATTTGCAGATTTACACAGCAATAAAAATAAACATTTAGTTAATGGTAATGAAAATACAGGCTATTAGATTTGTTAAAGTAGCAATCGCTCCTACTACAATTTTTTTTACTTTTTATTCATCCCCCTTTTTTTTTTTTGCTGCATGGGAACCAGAGATTTACAGGTGAAGTTATAGGGTTTCAAATCTCCGATCAGGGAAAACGAAATGGCCCCCCGAATTTCGTGGGTCTCACGGGCCAATCGGAAGCGTCGACAGTAACTTCACCGATAAGCATCTTAAAAACCAAGGGATTCCGCCGCCATAGCTGCTGACGACAGGGTGAGTTGCCGCAGGTCACCTCACCTTTGGTCACCTCACCGTTAGCGCCTCTCCCAGCCACAGGGCACCTCTGCTGTAGCATATCCTCTGCGCATCTCGCAGCCAAAGGGCACCTCCACCACAGCATTTCCTCAGCACCTCTTCCAGCCGCAGAGGACCTCCTCCGCCACAGCATGTCCCAGCGCCTCTCCCAGCCGCAGGGCACCTCCGCAGCATGTCCTCAGCACCTCTCCTAGCCGCAGGGCACCTCCACCATAGCATGTCCTCAGCGCCTCTCCCAGCCGCAGGGCACCTCCGCAGCATGTCCTCAGTACCTCGCCCAGCCGCAAGGCACCTCCACCATAGCATGTCCTCAGCGCCTTTCCCAGCCACAGGGCACCTCTGCAGCATGTCCTCAGCGCCTCTTCCAGCCACAGGGCACCTCTGCAGCATGTCCTCAGCGCCTCTTCCAGCCACTAGGCACCCCCACCACAGCATGTCCTCAGCGCCTCTCCCAGCCGCAGCGCACCTCTACCACAGCAGGTCCTCTGCGCCTCTCCCAGCTGCAGAGGACCTCTGCCACAGCATGTCCTCAATGCATTGTCCAGCTGCAGGGCACCTCCGACGCGCTGGACACTTGCAGCCAGGGCACATTTTTACATTTCGTGCGCGGCTTCCTGGCTACTGGCGGCCGCGCCGAGTGTCCTGCGTGTCGGAGCGGCGGAGGTTCCCTGCGGCTGGGAGAGACGCTAAGGACATGATGCGGCGGAGGTGCCTGGCTGGGAAAGGTGCTGAGGACACGCGGAAGGCGGTGATGGCGAGGTGACCTGCAGAAACACGTCCCCTGCGGTCAGTAGTTAGGATGGCGGAGCACCGGTGATGTTTTGACCACGGCCAAAAGGTCCCTTTCCGCCAAGGACACCCTTGATAATGAGATACTGGGAGGAGAGCTGCAGGAGTGGCTCACTGAGTAAAGGCACTGACTGAGAACAATGACACAGAGTTTGAATCATGGGAACCTGGTTTAATTCCCGGTGTCGGCTGCTTGTGACCCTGGGTAACTCACTTTATCTCCCTGTGCCTCAGGCACCAAAAACATAGATTGTAAGCTCACCTGGGCAGGGACTGTGCACTGTGCAATGTGCACCACGCACTATACTCCCATTGGGAGAAAGCGCTATATGAAATAGTTATTATTACTTACCGGGGGAGGGGTGTGTGTGCGTGTTTAAATCTTAAATCTCCCACGGATTACTTTGTGGCTGAAACTAACGTGCTTTATCTCTGGAGACAACCTGCTTCCCACTTATTTAAAAACCGTTGAACGGCTGCTTTGAGATGGCAGCGTGCCCTGCTCTTTGCACCCAGGTATTGGCTGGCTCTCACGCAGACTGCTCACCCTTGGCGTGGCAAACCCACCGCCCCGAGCTTTTTAACAAGTTGGTAAATGGGGCCCCTCGAGTTGCAGGTTTGTGAAGATGAAAGATGTTACCGTTTCCTATTGGCCGTGGATTGCAAGAGAAGCATGACCTGTGTATGGAAACTTTTAAGGTCTTTCAGTGCTCATGTGCGCATCTGTAAAACGCATTCCTAGAACCACAAACATGAACGGCACATAATAGCCGCTGGAACCACCTTCTCTGCTCATTTTTGAATCTGTGCCTAGTACGTAGGACGCTTTTTTCCCCCTACACTTCATACTCCCACATGTATAGTATTAGGCTCTGTTTTCAAGGAGCAATCCATCGGGCGATTGTTTTATGAGGATTGAAGCAGGGGGTCTCCGGAGCTGAGCCCCATTAATCTCAGCTGCTTCCAGAGATACAGACCTCTGAAAGAGGCGCCGATATCTCTACTTATTAAAGCTCCCGCGTCACGTGGACCTATAGGAAGTCGCACCGGATGACGTCACGGCTTCCTATTGGCCCACAGGGCGCAGGCGCTTTGAAAAGCGGGCCTTACGTGACACCTGCTAGCTGAGCGACTACCGGTACCCCATATAGAGGTAAGTACTGTATCTCAGGAACCAGGGGGTCCCCGGAGCTGAAAATAACGGGGTTTAGCTCTGAAGACCACCTGCTTCAATCCTATATTTTATTATTATTATTACATCGCCCACTTGGAATGTCTCTATAAGATATTGCTAATGTCACTGCTGGTAAAGTGCTGCATAGGCTCCCAACTATGTTGTTATCAGTGCTGAAAAAGACATAGGGGCATATTCTATATCTGCCAAAGCGGACGATCGAGCAGTTTTTGGACGAACTTTCCCATCGACTTCAATAGGGAATATCCACCGGAAAGGGCCCGGTCTTCTGTGCTGTCACATATAGAACAAGCCCCACACTATGTACTTCCAAGTTTGGACAGCCCCAAATAATGGCGTTTGCTTCCATTTCTTTATTCAACGCTAATTTAGCTGCAATTGATACAATGATACAGCTGTAAAAACACACATTACAGCACATACAGCCTCTTTAAATGGAACTAGTCTTATTACATTTTGTTTTGCAGCGATTACCAATGTTGTAAGATAGGTCTTGGTCACAAAGCTTTTTTTTATAGGAAAGTTATTTTCACTGTCATTTTATTTTGTATTTTGTTTATTATTTTTATTAGATCTGTTCTTGCCCTTTGCAATTGGAAATATTAAGTGTTGACAGGGTGACCACATTCTTCCCAGGAAAAACCGTAACACAAACTGAGCTTGCTGGGCGCGCATGCGTGATTGGAGCTTGCCAGTCGGCGAGCGCAGACCGCACATGTGCGTCAGTGTATGCGTGGCCGGCACACTCTGAGAAAACCGGGACATTTGCAGACATTTCGGGATACCGGGACGGGAGGCAAAGGCTACGTCCATAGAGCCTCAGCCCGCGCTCCTCCGTGCTGACGCTGAGGCTCGCCTGCCCGGTCAGGAGCGATCCCATGGACAGGCAGGCGAGCCAGCGTGCGCGATCGGGGGGATGGGCGGGCGGGACAGTGATGTCGCTGGGCCAATAGCCCGCGACGCACCGACGTCAACGTCACAGCGCCATGACGTTGGCGCTGCTTTGCTATGATTGGAGGTTTTCAGCTGACAGCGCGCTGCGAAACAGGCTCTGCTATCGGCTGAAAATTCCAACGCCTCAGCACGCCTGCGGACGCTCGCGTGAGCCCCCTCTAATGACATCCTCATTGAGGATGCCGGGGCTCAGCACGGAGCGTTCGCGCGGCTCAGTGCGGCTACCCCTGCTATGGACGTAGCCAAAGAAACGGGATGTCTGGTCACCCTAAGGCTGCGACCAGGCAGGGAGCGAGCGCTTTGGCACACGTGCGCGGTGATGTCACACGCTCTGCTCGGCAGGGCAATTTGTGGTCAGCTAGGTATGTGCGTGGGGCGAGGCGCGTCCCTGACGTCACAGAGCTGGCTCGTCTTCATTGGGTGAGCCAGTGAGCGCCATATTAAAATTTGCTTGCCTCTGCAAGCAGCTAAGTGCCGAGCATGAGCAGGCGCTCGCTCACGCTGGGTACACATATTGCAGCAATGTGTTGCATCGCGGCCAGTGCGAGCACGCGTGCCCGCTCAGTGCCACCCTGGACGAGGCCTAAGTGTCGGAAGTTTAAATGGAGCTCTTCCCAGAGCCCAGCTCAGTCTAAAGGTTACTATGGTAACCGTGGACACAAGATTCAGAAAAAAAATCATGATTTTTAACACTACATTTTCGTATTTGTTTTTAAAGAGCAGGACATGCTCAGGCTTAAGATACTAACATTACAGGAGTTCAACTCCTACAGGCTTCGGGGGGAGGGCTGCTTTAAATATAAAACCTTCAATAAAGAAGAATCATTGAAAATTGCCATTATTAAAGCGGCAATCCCAGCACACGTGCTTTTTTTTTTTTTGCGAAATTAGTATTATTTTTTAAGCAGGGGGTCTCTGGAACTGAACCACGTTAATTTCAGCTCGGGGGACCCCCTGCCTCCGGAGATGCTTACCTCCGTAGTAGGTGCAGGTAGCTGCTCCGCTCGCCTAGCAGGGTTCACGTAATGGCGGAGTTTCAAAGCTCCCGCCCTCTGCGGGCCAATAGCAAGCCGTGGCATCAGCTTTGGCTTCTTATTGGCGCATAAAAGTTGTCATGATGCCTACACCCCCTTTTGGAGGTCTGCATCTCGGGAAGCAGGAAGTGCCCGGAGCTGAAATTAATGGGTTTCAGCTCCGAAGACCCCCTGCTTCAATCCTATGTTAAAAAAAATAATATATTTTAAAAAAGCGCATGAATTGCTGCTTTAATATAACTTGGCGTTATGAAAATATTATTTCCATGTTGCCGATCAGAGTAATTTATCACAAGCAACATGAACTGGAAACAGTGGTCAGACAGATAATGCATTTACAGTCGAGTGAAAGCATTCACCCAGTTAACATATTTCCTGTGCTGTTCGAGGCATTTTAATTGCCTTTCAAGCACCATGGGAAACGATTTCTCCAAATGGCGAATTGGCAAATAGTAAATAATATGCAATGCTCTATTTGTGTTTTTCTTGGGCATCACACTATCTAGGGAACAAGCGCAGTACCTGTTTTTGTAGTCGAACAAAGAAGACAAGAGGGTGAAAAAAGAAGCCCTGAGGACATTTACACTGGCAACCACCCTTAATGTTATTTTGCAATAAATTTTAAGTTGAATTTGACTGGCGCATTTCATTTAAAGAGACAATCCAAGCAGCGATTTGCATTTTTTTTTTTTTGTTTACATGGGTTTGAAGCAGGCGGTCTCCGGAGCTAAACCCCATTATTTTCGGCTATGGGGAACCCCTGCTCCCGGAGATACTGATCTCCGTTGTGGGTGCCGATAGCTGCTCGGCTCGGCCAGCTGGGATCATGTAATGTTTCAAAGCTTCTGCATCCTGTGGGCCAATAGGAAGCCGTGATGTCATCAGGTTTGACTTCCGGTTAGCCCACGTCACGTGGGTGCTTTAAACTTTGACGAGATACCGGCGCCCCCTTTGGCGGTCTGTATCTCGAGGTGGAGGGGGTCCCCTGGGAGCTGAAATGAATTTTATTCCACAACATTATTTCAGGTGGCCGAAAATGGGGGTGTACTTTTGAGGAGACGAGGCTTTGTGCGCTATCCCACCCTCTTTGAGGTCGCCAGTTCGAATGCAACCATTAGCTATTGCAGGAGTGCTACTCCAGTCCTCAAGCGCTGCCAACAGGTCAGGTTTTCATGATATCCCTGCTCAATTGCTCCCTGCTTCAGCACAGGTGACTCAATCAGAGGCTCAGACTTCGACTGAGCCTCTGATGGAGCCACCTGTGTTGAAGCTGGGATATCCTGAAAACCTGACCTGTTGGGTGGGGGGCTTGCGGACTGGAGTTGAACGCCCCTGGGCTACTGCATTTGAAGATAGATTGCATTAGTTGTCCAGGTTTGTCATATGGACATGTAACATCACGTCTGCATGAAATGTATACAATGTTTTAATTGTCAGTCCCCCTCCCCTCCCCCCCGCCTAGCCCTTGTGGGATATAACAGAAGTTGAGCCAGTCTTGGGAAGCACTAAGGCTGCGTCCATAGAACGTGGAGCAGCGCTGAGCCGCGCGGACGCTGATGCTCACCTGATCAAGCATGAGCGATTTAATGCGCCGGCGTCCACGATCGGGAGGCGGGGCAGTTACTATGCTGGGCCAATTACCCGCGACGCGCCGACGTCAAAGTCACGGCGCCGACATCACGGCGCTGTGACGTTGACGCTGCTTCGCGCTGATTGGATGTTTTCAGCCGACAGCGCGCTGAAAAACAGCTTGGCTGTCGGCTGAAAAATCCAACTCGTCAGCGCGCCTGCGGACGCTCGCGTGAGCCCCCTCTAAAGACATCCTCATTGAGGATGCCGGGGCTCAGCACGGAGCGTCCGCACGGCTCCGCGCTGCTTGTTCTTCTATGGACGTGGCCTAAGGCTCCGCTTAGACAGGCTGCTACGCGACGTGCGCACGCTCGGCACTCTTGTAGGTTTGACAGTGGGAGTTGTCAAACAAGAAACGACTCTGTAACGTACGTGCTTGCCACAAACAAGGAGGGACCCCGATACTGAGGTGAGATGGGTAACAAAACTGCACCCACAGCTACGGGGACACGCCTGGAAAGTGGAAAATAGGCGTCTGGAACCGTCTGGGAGTATCAGATAAAATAAGATACTCGCCAGACGAGAAGGGAGATTCCAGAAGATAGGTGGTACCGAGAGCCTGGGGTCCAGAGCCGGGAGGTAGGTCGGAATCTGCAAACCGAGGTAAAAGGGGTCGGGTGTCCAGGAGGTCAGGATACAGACCTGGGGTAGAAGATCAGAGCGGATCCACAGCCAGGCCGGTTTGGTACGCAAAGGATCACTGAGAAGACATAGAGACAGGAACTGAGGCAGACACGCCACAGAAAACGCTGGGGAAACCAGTGTAGCCGCTACAGCGCGGCGAAAGCGAAGTCTGCCAGGAACAAGGAAAGCAGCGCCGGGGCTGCTATGCAAGAAGGCCTTGGGATGCCGGGGACTGGAAGCAGGATACAAGGTACAAGGAGACCAGCAGGCCAAACACAGAGTCTGTGACATGCACAGTTACTTGCAACTTGGATTGCAAAGTCTATGTCCAGCAACTTCCTGAGGGCGGGGCAGGCACTAAATAGCACAGGAGGCCAATCAGGCCAGAGCTGCACAGGAGGCAACAGGAGGCAGCAGGAGGCAGGTGATTGCAGAGGCAGGGAATAGATTGTCTGGAACCTGCAATGCTCCGGATGGAAGGGCTCCAACCAAAGCCAGGAGTGGATTCCTGACAGACTCCCGGCGGTGAAGTACAGCGTTGTCGCTGCTGCACTTGAAGGAGACAACTGAAGTTGTCATTTCAAGCGGCAGCCGCGTCACGTGTATTTCGCCAGCCAATCACATTACACGCACACACATTGTATCTTTTTTTTTAATTAAATGAATGACGTAAGTCGCGTCATTCAGTCTGCTGGGGATGATCACACATCGCCCAGCAGAGGCGCGCACACGCGGACGCATCATAGTGTAGTAGGCTGTCTGAGCTCAGGCTTAGGGAGGGGTGGGCAACTCTAGTCCTCAAGCCATCCTAACTCATCCGCTCTCTCCTCTCGCTCCGTCAAGTCAATTACCCCACGCTCATTCATTCCCTCCCCTCACACAATTCCCCCCACAAGATATATACCAAAAAACTTCCCACCCCCAAATACGTACAAAAAAATCCCCACCCCCCAAATATATAGAACCCCCCTCCCCCAAATGCATACAAAAAACCCACATACCAATACATATCAAAAAATACATATAACCCCCCCATACACGCGCACACACACACACACACACACACACACACACACACACACACACACACACACACACACACACCATATAAAAAAAACACAACCCTCCCCAATACATATAAAAAAATACCCCAACCCAAATAAAAATACCCCCAAGCACTCCAATACATATAAAAATTCCCCCAAGCCTCCCAATGCATATAAAAATAACCCCAATACATATAAAAATACAGACTTACCTTGGGTGGAGGGGGCCTGGCTGGCTGCACATTTCCCCCGACCTCTAGCCAGGCCCTGCTGCCGGTTGTGGCCAGGCCCCAACTCTCAGCTGCCTATAAGCCGGAAGTAAGCTTGACCCAGCTTCCGGCGCGCTGACGTCAGAGAGCCCCATCGCGCGCCGGCAGTGGAAGCTCGGCGGCGTGGGGCAGAGAAAGGAAGAGGCTTATAGGCAGTTGAGTCGGAGCCCGGCCGCGTCCGGCAACATGGCCTGGCCAGAGTTCGGGGGAAATGTGCAACGCCGTCCGGGCCCTCCCAGCCAGCGGGCCCGGGACACCAACCCCGGCAAACCTCCCCTGTTGGCGGCCCTTAAGCAGTCCTATATATAAGTTTAATTCACAAAGAGCTACATACAGTAATAATAATTTGATATAGTGCTTTTCTCCTAATGGGACTCAAAGCGTGTCACAATTACAGTAAAGCGCATGGTAAGCAGCACAGATGAGCTTACAATTTATTGTTTTGGTGCAGATAAAGTGTGTGTGTGTGTGTCACATACACTAGCAGGAGCATGAAGGGTATAACCTAATTGAAATACAGGGACTCTGGCAGTAAATAAAGTGGGTCAGAATTGAACAAATAAATAAATATTTCTGGGATGTACTTGTTAAAGTTATAGGAGATTGAGAACTTTACGGAGACTTCAGAATAAAAAAATTATATATAGATATAGATCTATATAGATATAGATCTATATAGATATAGATATAGATCTATATAGATATAGATCTATATAGATATAGATATAGATCTAGATCTATATAGATATAGATCTAGATCTATATAGATCTAGATCTATCTAGATCTAATCACCACATTTATTAAGGTTATGGTGGGTAAAAAAAGTGACTAAAACCCTCCACAGTAAAGCATAAAGCAACTGTAAATATTCCTGTATGTTCATTTTCATGTCTTAGACAGGTCTGCAACCCTGTCTTTCACCATTATCACCCAGCACACAGCACTTCCACTGCAGCAAGGGATTCTGGGAAATGACATGCAAATGAGCACACAGTGCCACCTTTTATCTCATGCTCACATTACATGAGCAACCCTTAGCCAATGTATGCTGCTTTAGACACAGCTTTTAAGCAAGGGTTTGGGAGATGCAAACTCAGTTAACCCACTCACCGACATGTTTCAACCTTGATGGGTATCATCAGTGTGAGGTTGGTTGCTGACATTTGCTCAGATGAGATTAAAGAGTAGGTAATCACCACATTTATTAAGGTTATGGTGGGTAAAAAAAGTGACTAAAACCCTCCACAGTAAAGCATAAAGCAACTGTAAATATTCCTGTATATTCATTTGCATGTCTTATACAGGTCTGCAACCCTGTCTTTCACCATTATCATCCAGCACACATATACATATATATATATACACACACATATATATATACACACACACACACACACACACACACACACACACACACACACACACACACACACACACACACACACACACACACACACACACACACACACACACACACACACACACACACACACACACACACACACACACACACACACACTATATATATGTGCTCACAGGTGATCATTTTATTTGCTATATGCAATACTGTGGAGGGTTCTTGTTGCCTTTTTCACCCACCATAAGAGAGAGAGTGTGTCCATGTGTCACATTCAATTTGTTTGCAATATTGTCTGCGTGCAGAATACATTTCCCATGAACATACATTGGCTGCTATAGCATATGAGGAGAAGGTGTTGACTTGCTCAGTGTGTTTGCTCTGCTGACACCTCATTGCAACTTTTCACAAATTACCTAACCCTACTGTTTCAGAAGCGTGAGCCCCTTGGCTGCCAGCAGTTCAGTAGTTAACATAACATTGCTGGGGGATCAAGTTTCCCGATGATCACACAGCACTTACTTTCTGATGTTAACTTCCAGTGACTACCCAGGGCTGGTACATGTGCTGCAGAAAACACTGCTTTTGTTAGCAAAAGGGGTTCCGATACCGTGCTGGACTTTCCAGCGGTGTGTGTGAGGCTGCTTACTCCATGCAAGTGACCTCCTGCAAAGTAAATGCAAGTACTTTCTCAGGAGCTCTGCATAGCCAACAAAGCAGTCACATACTGTGGACTGGCAACTTGACAAGGTAAGAAGCTCCCCCAGCCTTTGTGCTTAATGATCTGCAGGTTTTTATTCCAGGAAAGTAGAGCAGTGGTTAACATTGCATGGACCATACAAAGCTGAAAAGTTCCATACAAAAGGGGTATTAAGAAACTGCTACATTTGGGCAATGTAAAAAAATAATGTTCGTATTGTGCAAGGATTGTTGGTGTGAGAACATATTTATTTAAGAAGGACTTTCTCTGAGTCCTGTTGTTTCATTCATGTTGGGTGTTATGGTGGTGATTATTATTTTTTGTCTTTGTAAGCTTTTCGGAGCAGGGACTCCTCTTCCTAAATGTTACTTTTATGTCTGAAGCACTTATTCCCATGACCTGTTATTTATATTATTTGTTATTTATATGATTGTCGGGTATTACTGCTGTGAAGCGCTATGAACATTAATGGCGCTATATAAATAAAGACATACAATGCAATACCTTAGCCACATGGGTGGCTGTAAATAGAGGTGACGTTATGTATGTATGTACAGCACCCGCTAAAATATTATTCCTGCACCCCTGCCATTGCTGTGCCTTGCAGACCCCTCCTGGATTTTAAAGGGTTCAATCTTGGGGCTGTAGTCCGTTTTTGTTTTTCCCTCAGTCATTCATTCACCTTGTACCTGTCAGGATAAGAGCGCTCTGTTTTTTCTTGCCAACTTTGATTCACCTTCAAAAGAAGTGTGGATGTGGATTAAGTCTGCTTTAACTGATTACCAGCGGTGTACTTTAATGGCATTTGGGCTCTGTTAAGAAATATTTCCTTTTATCTGAACATATTCTTATCTTTTGCAAAGACACACAGGCAAGTAGGTTTGCCTGATGTTTACCAACACACTACTTGAACATTTTAAGGGTATTAACTAGCAAAGCCAGGAAGAATGTTAGTTACTATCCCAGGACATACTTGAAAACGAGAGGTAACTCTCAATGTATTACTTCCTGGCAAAATATTTTATAAATAAATAAATACTATCTGCAATATTCATGTGCACACACTTAAGACTGCAGAGCCCATCCTTTGAACTGAACACTTGTTACCAAACAGAAGAAAACACTTCAGTCTCCATATAGCATTATCTGGTATAGATTTGGCTGTGCCATTTTCCTGCATACAAAAAACTACATGTCCTGGCGTCACACAATCAATTGCTGTGCATTATTAATTTAAAGATGTAAAACCATACGAGTGCTTTTATTTAGCCCATTAAAGGTAATGGGATATTTTCACAAACCTAGTAACAGTCTTGTTCAAATGGCAGACGGTTCCCCACGGATCTTTAACCTCTTCGCAAAGTGCTGCCAACGAAGGGTTAAGTTCAGACAGTTTGGGGTCATTAATTTTAATTTGCCTCAAACAATGCTTAATTTTGGATGAAGTGGCTAATGCAATTATTTTACCTTAATCCTGTTAGTAGTATAGATTGACTGTGACTCAGTAACCCCTCTCCCCTCCCCCTCCCCTTTATCTTATCCCCCTGCAGGCATTGCAGTCTCATAGGAACCATTGTCCTAAACAATTGCCCCAAACGAGTTCTTCCAGTTAGGTGTTTGCAACTTAATATAGCAATCTCTGGCTGTTATTAATAGTGTCTATTGGTTCATTTGGGGAGGTGGAAAACACAATTGTACATTGTAAGCTCTTAAACGCAGGGGGGCTTTTTGTTGTTGTTTTTTTTTGAGGGGGGGGAGGGATGTGTAAAAGGTTAATATTTGTCTTTATAGTGATTGTCACCTCTCACCCCCTTCCCTCCCTCTGTACTGTGTTCCAGAATAATTTTACTTTAGGTATGTATATCCTTATTTACATAGCGCTTCACAGCGGTAACACACGTGACATAATGATATAAGGCTGAGTCCC
This sequence comes from Ascaphus truei, assembly GCF_040206685.1. Lineage (NCBI taxonomy): Eukaryota > Metazoa > Chordata > Amphibia > Anura > Ascaphidae > Ascaphus > Ascaphus truei. Next base: position 29,623,209 of record NC_134494.1, read on the forward strand.
CGCTGGCGCTGAGCGCTCTCATGCTTGGAGAGCGCTCCAAGCATTAGCGCCGGGTGTCCTGCATGTACGCGCGCGCGGGGGGGTGTCGCATTGCGGGTAGTTGAGCGCACGGGAAAGTTAGATTTTTTTGTTTACCCGAGCGCGTGTGCCCGCGCACGAGCGCGCACAGCGTGAGCGGGGACTTACATATATCTATATATGTAAGTAAGCGACGCCCGCTCAGCGCTAGCGGGGACGCAGCCTAACACATAATGGGAATAAGTGCTTGAGACATAAAAGGAACATTAGGAAAAATGTCCCTGCCGCGAAGAGCTTACAATCTATTTATGGAATTATATGGGGTAAAGAATGCATACGGTTTTATTAAAGTAATTAATTAGGACATTTTCTACTTCAGGTGATTAGAGTGAAATTCCACATTCATTTTCAATGTGAATGTTAGCAATAAATAAATACATGGGGGCCTATGCAGAGAGCAGCGCTATTTCGAAATTCGCCATTTTTTGGAGAAAATCGCGCAGAAAGCAGCAGAAAATGGCGAGTTCCGAAAAACGCGCCAATTTTTCTTTTCTAGTTATAAAACTCGCCTCGCGGCTGGCGAGAACCTCAATCTCGCCAGTTTTAAAAATATCCGTATGCAGAGAGGCGCGAACGGCATCTAGCGGCTGTTCGCGCCAATAAAATGGCGCGATTGTCTCAGTTTTAACTCGCCAGAAAAAACTGCCGCTCGCGGCCATTGCAAAGGAAAAAAAAAAGCCGCGAATTTGTTTTAACACATTTCTGAAGCGCGCATCTCGCCAATTTAAACTCGCCACACGCATCCATGTTAAACATAGCAGAATTCGCACTTTTCTGCATATGGAGATTAAAACTCTCCAAAAAAGCTACTTTTTAATAAATTCGCCAATTTTAAAATTCGCTGCTCTCTGCATAGGCCCCATGGTGTTTTGATAAGGATGAAAGACAATGGTTTTCTTTACCCATTCAGTTCGGCTCTGACTTTATTTTTCTGTGTATCTAATGTTTGCTTTGTGCATCAGCTCCTCTGTTAATGTTTAGTTTTGCTGGTGCAGTTACAGCCATATTTAGGGTAAAAATGTGAACAGGTCTGGCTAGTTTAAAAGTTTGTATAGTTTAGACCAGATCACGTGGTCAGCACTGCCCCTTAGTCACTAGACAACCTTAAACAAGTAAGGGTCTAGGCTAGACCGCCCCACCACGGTGTAAATAACACAATTCCTGGTAAACGTTGTTGTGTTGGGGTCTGTATCTAATACATGCAAATGTTTCCCGAACCTCACACACCTTTATTGATTTCATCGAGCCAAGTGATGGCCAACATTCTGGGCTGTTTGTCCAAGTCTTTCCTCGTAGAGAGGTGTTATCATTTATTTATAACGCGTCAATATATTCCGTAGCGCAGTACAGTAGGGTTGGCGGACGATGGAATAACAAACACTAACATACATTGTTCCAGTAGGTAAGAAGGGCCCTGCCCCAAAGGAGCTTACAATCTATAAGGCTGTGACCCCGCTGACCGCGCTTGGAGCGCTTAACTCTATACAAGTTAATAATCGCGCCCACGCGGCGTGTGCGCACGCTCTCCCAAGCTTGGGGCTTGGCGAGACAAAAGTGTTTTGTCTTTGGAGCAGAGAGCAGGGTCCCGAGACCCTGTTCTGACCAATGGGGAAAGCGAGGCAGAATAGGCTGAGTGGAGAGAGGTGGAAGGGGGGACAGACGGAGAGAGGTGAAAGGGTGGACAGACAGAGAGGTGAAAGGGTGGACAGACGGAGAGAGGTGAAAGGGTGGACAGACGGAGAGAGGTGAAAGGGTGGACAGACGGAGAGAGGTGAAAGGGTGGACAGACGGAGAGAGGTGAAAGGGTGGACAGACGGAGAGAGGTGAAAGGGTGGACAGACGGAGAGAGGTGAAAGGGTGGACAGACGGAGAGAGGTGAAAGGGTGGACAGACGGAGAGAGGTGAAAGGGTGGACAGACGGAGAGAGGTGAAAGGGTGGACAGACGGAGAGAGGTGGAAGGGTGGACAGACGGAGAGAGGTGGAAGGGTGGACAGACGGAGAGAGGTGGAAGAAGGGGGCGGAGAGAGGTGGAAGAAGGGGGCGGAGAGAGGTGGAAGAAGGGGGCGGACGGAGAGAGGTGGAAGGGTGGGGGACGGACGGAGAGAGGTGGAAGGGTGGGGGACGGACGGAGAGAGGTGGAAGGGTGGGGGACGGACGGAGAGAGGTGGAAGGGGGGACGGACGGAGAGGTGGAAGGGGGGACGGACGGAGAGAGGTGGAAGGGGGGACGGACGGAGAGAGGTGGAAGGGGGGACGGACGGAGAGAGGTGGAAGGGGGGACGGACGGAGAGAGGTGGAAGGGGGGACGGACGGAGAGAGGTGGAAGGGGGGACGGACGGAGAGAGGTGGAAGGGATGACGGACGGAGAGAGGTGGGAGGGGGAAGGGAGGGGGAGAGAGGGGGAAGGGAGGGGGAAACGGACGGAGAGGGGGAAGGGAGGGACGGACGGAGAGAGGGGGAAGGGAGGGAGAGAGGGGGAAAGGGGGAGGGACGGAGAGGGGGAAGGGGGGACGAACGGAGAGAGGTGAAAGGGGGGACGGACGGAGAAAGGTGAAAGGGGGGACGGACGGAGAGAGGTGAAAGGGGGGACGGACGGAGAGAGGTGGAAGGGGGGACGGACGGAGAGAGGTGGAAGGGGGCGGAGAGAGGTGGGTGAGTGGGGAGAGGTTTTTTATTTTTCTTTGCACATTATTTATTTTATTTTTCTTGCACAATTAATTGCCATTTTTGGAAGGGGGGAGGGAGAGAATGGAGACAACACCACCCAGAGACATACACACAGACACACAGACAGCCCCCCAGCTAATGACACGCCCCCTCCCTTCATAGCCACGCCCCCCACTCTAAAAATTTAGCAGGACAGCATTCTTGAAGAGTTGGTGACGTTACCACTCAAGCATGAGCGCGGTCAGCGCCAGCGGGGACTCGGCCTAAGGAAGGGTTAGTGGAAACACAAGGTACAGGGGGAGAAGGTTAGTGTGTTTTGGAATTATAACAGAGCAGCTGTAACATCAGTGAATGGCTACTGTCTTTGGGGCGACAGAGGTAAATGAATAGTTGGCAAATTTAAGGTCCCACAGGATTAAGAAATAAAAATGGGGAGTTAAAGAACAAACGGGAAGCGATTGTAAGCATTCTGCAAAACGTGTACCAAAATGTATACTCCAGAGCAGTGGTGCACAAACTGGGGGGCGCGCCCCCCAGGGGGGGCGGGAGAATTTGTAGGGGGGGCGCGGGCGGTTGCAGAGGCCTCTGCAGGCGGGGAAGGCGTGAGGCCTCTGTAACTCACTTACCTGATGCCAGCCGGGTCTTAGGCGACGCGTCGCCATGGCAACGCGCATCAAATGACGCGTTGGGGGTCACGTGATGTGACCCGTAATGTCATTTGACGCCGAGCCATCGGGAGCGCCAACGCTGCGGCTCCCAGGAAGGGGCCGCAGCTCAAAACGTTTGCGCACGGCTGCTCCAGAGGGTAAGTAAATCAGTCAAATAAAGATGTATTTTGGCAAGATATCCAAACTGCTAAAATTACCGCCAATCAACTAGATTTAAATGCAACCATAGAAGAACAGGAAGTCATAATCTCCTTTTCGCCAACATTAAAGGATGTCCCTCGGTAGTTTGTATTACCCTTGGAATAAATAATTATTTTGAAAGCTTCTTGTATTGACCCAGAATATATTTGTATGTACTGTAGTTATATCCTCTTTTAGATGTCTGTTTTCTAATGTGAACAAATCTAATTTAGCCTCCTCATAAATCAGATTGTCCATCCCCTTTTTTCATTTGGTGGCTCTTCTCTGCACTTTCTCTAGTTCTGTAATGTCTTTTTTATGACTTGGTTCCAAAAATGGTACTACATATTCAAGGTGTGGTTTAATTCTTTATACAGTGGCATAATTATGCTTCTTTTCCAGCCCGGTTAACTCAAGGTAAGAACTGATTTGCCTTTGCAGCTACTGCCTGACTATTGACTGCTGGGCACTATTGCTAAGACTGCTGTCTACAAGCACTCCTAAATCCTTCTCAATCAAGGATTTACCCCATTTTGCCCCATTTAATTTGTAAGTCACCTGTTTATTCTAGTTTCCCAAATGCCTTACATTTATCTGTATTTAACCTCATCTTCCATTTACTTGCCCAAGTTTCCAGTCTATCCAAGTCCTTCTGGAGAGAAATGCCACCCTGCTCTGATTTTACTACCTTACACAATTTAGTATCATCAGCAAAGCTTAACCTTAATCTCTCAGTGTTATGTAGATGTGCCATTGTGAAGTCAAACATTTCCCCCAAAGATTGTGTATAAATTATTAATGCTCTCATTACTAATTAGTACAAAAGAAGCCAAGCGGTTTAATAAAGTAGCGACACATTTTATTCAGAAATAAACAGACTAACAGGTAACAGAATAAGTTTACAAACGCTTATACAATGAAAGGAATTGGGGCCAATAAATAGCTTTTTCAAACATTAAGTGACATTAACCAAATCCAAGGATTTCTCAAACACCGATTTGGAATGGGACTTGGTTAAGCAAGTTGACCTGGCAAGTATTCTTCATACAGAAAATAAGTCCTGGTCAAGCAATGAGAACGAGAATATTTGAATTAGTCACACTTATAAAGTGTGTGTGTCTATATATATGTGTAAAATATATATATGTGTATTTTATATATATTTTAATGAAATTGAGAAACTACAATATACATAATCCTCATTTATTTTCATATTCTATTCAATTATATTGTCTGTCATGAAGAGCTCTCCTGCTCCCTGGAGTAAGAGTGGCCGTGCAAAGATAGAGATGACAGAATCCCAATTTTTTTTTTTTACAAATGATTTATAACTAATTGGTAATGAAAAGTCGTGTGAAGGGGCAGTCTAACTCTTTCTGGTCATGGAGGAGAGATATTCCTGGTTTAAGCTCAGAAGATGATCTGTGGAATGGTAGTAGGTATGAGAAGTGTTCACTCGGTCTCTCCGGGAAATTATACTGCAATGTGTGCACTGAGCATATATCTGCCGAGGGCGTAGACTAGGGGTGGCTAACCCCCCGTCCTCAAGGGTCACCAACAGGTCAGGGTTTTCCGGATATCTCTGCTTCAGCCCAGGTGGTTCAGTTAGGCTGAGTTCAGGGTGGGTACTACGGCCGTGAGCTTCCGTGCGCGCCTCCCCCGCATGCTCCTGCAGCCCAGCGATCTGTTCTTTAGCTGCAGGAGTAGGGTCGCGGCGTTTGGGGGCGTGGCGAACGTGTCATGGAACCAGCTCACGTGACGCGACTGCAGCCCGAAAAATCCATTTCGGTTGCAGCGGCAAAATGTAGCAGCGTCAACGCTGTACTTTGCCGCCACAAGAAGCTGCAATGTGACACGGTCCGTTTAGAAACATTGCATAGTGCCGATCGTGCGCGCGCACGTTGCGTGGTACCCACCCTGAACTCAGCCTTAGAATGACTGAACCACCTGTGCGGCAGCAGAGAGATACTGAGAACCTGACGTTTTGGTGGATCTTCAACGCTGGAGTTGCCCACCCATGGCATAGACACGTATGACCCGTCAACAAAAGGTGTCCTCGTGAAAGGGCAGATTTATTTTCCATTTGTATTTGGACCTGTTGAAGAACTGTGAAAATATTGGAACGAGGTAGCGATATACATAAATAAAATAAAAAGGTATTTCAAATAAATATCACGTGGGGTGCGAATGTCCTGCTGTTGGGGAACAGCTGCAGAGGCAAGAACAACGAAAATCCGCCTGAAATACTTAATGCTTTTTTTAGTGGTTTAGAGAAAGAAAAAAAAAAATGATCATGAATAAATCCATAGATAAAAATGCTCCCAGGATTAGAGAGTTAGAGAGACTTTTATAAACTAATAGATTTTGACAAAAGAAATACAATTTTTAGAATGGGAACATTTTGAAAATTGGGAACACTTTTTTTAAAAGCCTTGGCAGAGGAAAAGCTTACTCTTATGTTGAGAGAAAGATGGCGGATTTCGGTATAAGAGGGTTCATGCGCTCCAAACGCAACAGAAGGGTCAATGATGCATTGCCGTGCCTATTTAGGAGAGCGCCCAAGGGAAAGTGCTACTACTACTTGTTGGTATTTGTTGAGTGCAGTAGAAGAAGTGCTGACCCCCCTCCCCCCACCCCAGTTCCTCCCCATGTTGTAAACACCAGTTCTGTTTGAAGAGGTTCGCTGAAGAATCTACTATATATTTTTGAAAGCACTGTATGTCTGCGTCCCAAGGGCCAATCGCATAGCACCGTTGGCCTGTCACTCCGGCTCAGGCCATGGCCGCCCCCGCACACCTCTTATTGGCCTGAGGCGGAGTGACGGGACACACACACACACGCACACACACACACACACACGACACATACCTGCCGCCACACACACCTGCTGCCTCCTGCCCCTACGCACCGACATCACTGACCCACCGCCTCACACCCTAGCAGGACCCCCACTCACAGAGAGCACTCACAACCCACGCGCCACTTGCCGCCTCACACCCTAGCAGGACCCCACTCACAGACAGCACTCACAACCCATGTCCCTTTTCCCTCCCCCCTCCTCCCCTTTCCCTCCCCCCTCCTCCCCTTTCCCTCCCCCCTCCTCCCCTTTCCCTCCCCCCTCCTCCCCTTTCCCTCCCCCCTCCTCCCCTTTCCCTCCCCCCTCCTCCCCTTTCCCTCCCCCTCCTCCCCTTTCCCTCCCCCTCCTCCCCTTTCCCTCCCCCCTCCTCCCCTTTCCCTCCTCCCCTTTCCCTCCCTCCTCCTCCCCTTTCCCTCCCCCCTCCTCCCCTCCCCCCCTTACCCTCCCCTTTCCCTCCCCCTCCTCCCCTTTCCCTCCCCCCTCCTCCTCTTTCCCTCCCCCCTCCTCCCCTTTCCCTCCCCCCTCCTCCCCTTTCCCTCCCCCCTCCTCCCCTCCCACCCCCTTCCCCCCTCCCACACCCTTCCCCTCTCCCACACCCTTCCCCCCTCCCACACTTGCCCGCCTTCCTGCCTCCCCGCCTCTGCTTTCGCGCCCACCCGCCTCTGCCTTTCACCCACCCTTACTCCGCCCGCCTCTGCCTTTCACCCACCGCCTCACAGCCGCTGCATGCACTCAACAGACACCCGCCACACTCGACACATACCTGCCGCCACACACACCTGCTGCCTCCTGCCCCTACGCACCGACATCACTGACCCACCACCTCACACCCTAGCAGGACCCCCACTCACAGAGAGCACTCACAACCCACGCGCCACCTGCCGCCTCACACCCTAGCAGGACCCCACTCACAGACAGCACTCACAACCCATGTGCCACCCGCCGCCTCACACCCTAGCAGGACCCCCACTCACAGACAGCACTCACAACCCACGTGCCACCTGCCGCCTCACACCCTAGCAGGACCCCCACTCACAGACAGCACTCACAATCACGCGCCACCTGCCGCCTCACACCCTAGCAGGACACACGCCTCACATTTTTACATCTGTTATGTCACCAAAATATACATTGTACTGTGGTGTGTTTACAATAAACCATTTTTAAACAACATCGTATTACATTTTATTCCATCTTTCTTTTCAACATTATTATCCAACCTTTACAACAAATACTCACCTATTGTTCCACGATTTATAAATAATACTACCTATTACGCATTTACATCCCGGGCAACGCCGGGTCTCTCAGCTAGTATTATATAAATATTTCTACTGGAAATACTCCGTATTTTGGTGTAACTCAAAATCTGTAAACGATGGAGAAGTCTATAAAGATTCTTACATGAATTCTAAAAAAAATCACATCCGCATAGCTTTAACTCTGATTTCAAATGTATGTTGTAGTTTGCTGTTATTGGAAAGATGTCACATTTGAGAAATAAAATGACCCAACTGTAAAAAAAAAAGTGAAATTTTTAGTGAGGCATGCAACATGCTCTCAATGTGTATGGTTCTTTTACATCTATAAACATCATTGACTTATGGAGGAGTTTGTACCCATCTGATTAGTTTAGGTTTCTGCTTTATACATGCCCCTCTTGACATAAATTGTGTCAATTCAACTTGATAGTTCTATACTACTATAGCACTGTTCTGGGCCAAGCACACCCTGATGGATGTGTAGGGACTGGCAGGTTATCTCAATCCCATATATCAAGCAAGGGAACCTTCTAAGGCCGCGCGTTTAGTGCCCGCGACGGCGACGTCGCCCAAAAACAAATGCATTGCCACCGCTGCGTGCGCTTATAGTAAGCGCGACTGTGACGGGCGGCGTCGCAAATTTTGCAAGCTGGCAATATTTGATTTTTCAAGGGCTGTCGCCTCATGTGACAGCCCCTGAACCAATCAAATGCCAGTACGCCCACGCCGCCGCCGCAAAGCGAAATATAACTTACGGTGACGTCACCCGTCGCGGGCACTATACGCGCGGCCTTAGGCCGTGCTTATAGTGCCGGCGACGCGATGTCACCCAGAAAACAAACGCAGTGCTGCCGCCGCGTACGCTTATAGTGCGCGCACGTCGAGGTTGCGAAAACTGGTAGCCAGCAAAATTTGATTTTTCAAGGGCTGTCACGTGACGGCCCTTGAACCAATCAAATTGCCGGAAACACGCGTCGCCGACGGCACTATAGGCACGGCCTTACTTGCTGAAGTGTTTATTTGGGGCAACAACATACAAATAAAAAGGGGGAAAAAGTACTGCGGGCACACTGGGACATGAGAGCAATCAAGGGGAAGGGGAGTTATGAGGGAAGTGGGCTAAATGTAAGATATAGGGATAGGTAAAAATCAATAACTTTGCCAGGATAGGAGAGATGACTGCGCAAGATGGCTGCTGGTACTAGAAAACAGCATTCTGGTCTGGGCTGATGGGAAATTAACTGGGACAATACCACCTGGCAAGGGGAGGGGGAGCAGTCCATCCTGGTAAAAAGGCAGGGGGGTTGCCAAAGCAACATTGTTGCAACAGCTAGGCTGAGGGGTGCTGGCAGCCTGAACACAGAGGAAAAACACAATCCTGTTCCAGGACAAGTACTATACAAGACTTAGGTCAACAAACCATGTTGACATTTTCAGAGGAAAGCAAAATGGTTTGTATAATGTCCACAACAATAAAAAGCATAACATGAATAACGCATATCAGTCATTAGGCATTGCCCAAAACAACATAAGTCAGCCAAACCCAAATGATCCGTTCGTGTTTGCAGGAAAACATCTTTCCAGGGTAGTCTTGGGCGTGAGTGAATATTATGGAGGACAGAAGCAAGTTGAGATACAGTGTGTGTTTTGACTCCTTCACAAGGTCTCCGAGGAAGAGATACGATAGACAGACATTAATGTGCATGGTCTTGATTTACTTTGGTGGTCGTTCTTCTGTTGTGTTAATCTGTTTAACAGAACTGCATTGGTGATCTTCTTGACATCCCATCTCATTCCTGCTTGTGGTTCTATTATTTCAATTCTCTTCTGATTAGCGGTCTCATTAAAGTAAAGTAAAGTTAAGGATGATGATTATTGGGCTCCTGTGTAGAAGAATGCTGGCAATGGAAACTAATTACGGCTCCCACAGAAACTCCTTATCACTGTTCAAAGAGCTTGGAATCTCTTTCATTTAGCTTGAACTATCTGGCATTCAATTGTCTCTGCTGTTGGTGTCAGTGATCCTAATAAACACTAAAACATACAAAATAAGAGTGCCTTAAAAAGCTATTTGCATCTGTGTGCACTGGGTTTTGCCAACCCTTGGAGGGGTGAAAGGGATACATTGCATTGAAGAATCCTGCGTACTGGTGGAGTCCGTTGTACTTGCTTTTGCTGTTTTACAAGCCAACTGCATGGTTGTTTAAAGCCTTCTCTCTCCCTCTCTCTCACAGCTGGGATGACAGCAGCTCGGTGAGCAGTGGGATCAGTGATACGATAGATAATTTGAGTACAGATGATATAAACACCAGCTCATCCATCAGCTCGTACGCCAACACACCCGCATCCTCACGGAAAAACCTGGATGTGCAGGTAAAGTGTTTGTTATGTCTCCACCTATCCGTAAACATAGTGATGGTAATCTGTCTTATCAAATGTAGCCAAGACTGGGGTCAACGACTTCGCTACGGGTCACATATTCGGCACGTCCGGGATCACAGGCGCGTGTACAGAGAGCGTATGAAACGTTGCCGGGGCGATCCCTCCCTAATAATTTTATTTTTTTATTTTTAAAGAGTTGCACAGTGGAAGTTATAGTGTGTGTATATATATATATATATATATATATGTGTGTGTGTGTGTGTGTGTGTGTGTGTACGTGTACGTGTACGTGCGCACGCACACATTTTATAAATAACGTTAAGTGCCCAGTATATGTTGCTTTTTAAAATGTCTCGGTACAATTCATGTTAAACTCATTGAATTACCTGCAGCAAAATATAATTTTGTAGGAAGGAATGGTAACCATTTTTAAATCCCATAAAAATGCCAACATTCCAAGTACTGTACTGCACTGCTGGAGTAGGATGGATTTTACCTCCAAGGATGCTGTTCGCACAGCACCATACAGGGCTATATTTACCAAGTGGAGTTCATAAGACACCCTTACGACCAATCCACTTGAATGAGCTGTAAGGTGTCTTCCATTCTCAGAAGGTGCGTTATGGCGTAGCAATGTTTATTAATTATGGACCATAAGGTTTAACTTCGTGTTAGTGTTTAGACTATGTTTAGTAGCCTTCGAATTTAGGCAAAAAGTTATAACTGATAGTAGAGGAGTGGATACTTTTGGTTGACACCTTTCAAATCTAATTGCCTCAGGTCTGTACCTGAGACATAATCTTGAGGGTTATTTATTAAACTTCAACCGTTTTTTTTAATTTTTATTATTAGTACAGTACAGTATTATTGTTTATAATTATCATTAACAGTCAATCACGTAAATGCCCCTCCATTTAATGTAATAATCCATTTAAATGACCACTATGCAGCTATTACAGTTTAGCGATGACCACCTCTTGACTTTTCATGTTATACTCCACCGCTCCCCCCCACATCACCAACTAAATAATTAAATGAACAAATATAAGCAAATCCCTATGGATTTGTCCACCCAGATTGATGGAGACCATGGAAATCTTTTCTAAAAAGACACTTGCGAGTTCTCTTTTGGGACTGGCCACTGACAAATATTTTTTTCTGCATTCCGTATGTGCATTTCAAATAACGTCTGATGAAGGGCTCATATTGTAGCCCACGGCGCCGTGGGCCAATACGAAATACCACCTGGTGTGTTTCCGAGAGGTTTTTTGTTTTGTGATCCTGAGTTGATCTGATTAAACTGGGCTGACTTTCTTTTACATGAAGTTGTTGGCGTGTTTGGCTACTTGGACCATTCTGTTCATCTAAAAATAGCTCATGGGTTTGCAAGTTAAAATTTCGTACCAAGATCATGTGTACAAGTGGGTGGAATTGTATCCACTTTGTATGTTCTCCTCCCAGAGCTTTTTGTCTTATGTGGCTCTGTGTCTAAGCCTGTTCTCATCAATATTGTGGCATTTTGAATTATATGCTTGACAGTTTTCCGGGAGGAAAAATACAGAAATGTATGACCTGCTTGTCATTGGATGCCTGTAATAGAGGTGCACGTTTGTTACAACTCATTTTGTAGGATTGCATCGGATTCTACTGAATAGATTCACTTGAAAGATGGTGGTTATGGCTTCCAGAGACCAGGAATGCAGTTAAATAATACTATTTTAACTTGTGGTATCTATGGCAGTGACTGTGCTAATCTATAATCAGAGCTATAAAGTATATATTTCTAACTCTGCATTAACCTCTTTGCTGCCGGAGCGGCCTGCAATGCATTACATGCCCCTCTTGAAATTAAGATGTTAAAAACAAAGATGTTAGGCCTTCTCAGCCTCTCCATGGGATTTAAAAGATCTTTTTTGTGTCTTCTCAGTTGACCAGTTTAGGAAAATATGCACATGTTGTCCTACTTGTAGATAGATTATTGGTGCAGTTCTAACTGACACCAATGCATCTTTGTTTTTGTTGACCACAACCAAGATCTAATTAAAATACAGTAGATGGTTGTATTGGCTCAAGCTTATGTATGTATGAATTCAAGGAGGCGTTTTCTTGCATCAATATCTTCTTTGTTGACCTATGGCTGGTATGACCCTTTACACCAGTGATGCCCGCAAGCTGGACAGGTTTTCAGGCTAGAATTCACCTAGGTATCAAGACAGGAAGAGAAAAGAGACCTAGTACGGGCACTTGTCTGATTGGTGCAAATGAGTTGATTAAAATAAATATTATAATGTCAACAAGTATAAAATATTGGGTATTAAAACAACTATGATGCAGCTGTGATCCTAGTGAGAGTTTTGAATCGAACTCTGGATCCAATACCGTTACGTATGGTGGCCTGAGTGTATCAGTCACCAATTCTTAGATATAATAAAAAGAAGATCAAGGGTGATCAATCTGTTCCCAACACGTATTAGGGGAACATGTAGTAGGCTCAGCGGGTATCTAGAGAACCGTTCCCTAAAATCATACAAATAATCACATCAGGTAATACTGGTAGTATGAAACTCGAAATCCACCGTTATCCATCACATTTCAAGACGGCTAGCTTGTAGTAGTGCCATGCAATAAGTGGCCAGTGGTGTTTACGTAATAGCCCAAGGGATAGATGTAGGTGATCTTTTCCCCAACTTTGCTGGAGCAGTTCAGACGGGCTATAATGAGGCAAAGGGGAATAAGGCAGAACAACACAGTTCTTCTGCACCTCGCTGGCAGTTCTCTGCAAGGAATCCCAGTCAAGGATCCAGTATCTAATCGCTTTATCCAGTATACCATCAGCGCCTGTGTTGTTCTGCTTATTCACCTTTGCCTCATTAAAGCCTGTCTCACTGGCAATTGAACTGTTCCGGCAAAGGTGGTGGAAAAGATCACCTAGATCTATCGCTTGGGCTATTACGTGAACACCACTGGCCACTTATTGCATGGCACTACTACAAGCTAGCCGTCTTGAAATGTGACGGATAACGGTGGATTTCGAGTTTCATACTACCAGTATTACCTGATGTGATTATTTGTATGATTTTAGGAAACGGTTCTCTAGATACCCGCTGAGCCTACTACATGTTCCCCAATAACGTGGTGGGAACAGATTGATCACCCTTGATCTCCTTTTTATTATATGTAAGAAATGATACACTCAGGCCACCATACGTATCGGTACTGGATCCAGAGTTCGATTCAAAACTCTCACTAGGATCACAGCTGCATCATAGTACTAGGTCTCTCTTCTCTTCCTGTCTTGATACTTACCTTACCTAGAGGAGCACCGCTGAATGTATACATTAATTAGCTGAAGCGGGGGTTAAGTGTACCTAAAATCCACCTAAGCAATTGAACAGGTGGTAACTGTAGGTAAGCTAATTAAGTGTTCATTAGAACATTTTGGAACACTTGGCCTGTTTGCGACCCATGAGAACCGAACTTGTGCATCACTGCTTTACGCACCGTTTGTAATCCTTGTAATCGATGCAGACTGATGCTGAGAAGCATTTGCACGTTGACCGGAATTCCCTGTGGTCTGGTGATGAAGTGAAGAAGTCAGACGGAGGCTCAGACAGCGGTGTGAAGATGGAACCTGGGTCTAAGTGGCGGAAAAATCCCTCCGACGTGTCTGATGAATCAGACAAAAGCACGTCCGGGAGGAAGAACACGGTCATCTCCCAGACAGGGTCATGGAGGCGTGGAATGACTGCTCAGGTTGGGATTACCACACCGAGGACAAAGCCCTCTCCAGCTGCAACAGGCACTTTGAAAACACCCGGGACAGGTAAGGAAAGGACAGTATTACACGAACATTTCAACAGGTTGTTGAACAATTATATAACAGTACATTAAATATAAAAAGTGGTAAATAATTTAGAAGTCTTAAAAATAATAAGAGGGGAAGTTATCAGACCTCCATAATAGAAATATTGGAAGGTATTTAAGACCTAAAGCAGAAATAATGTCAGATACATTTTTTTTTTCCCTTTTAAATACAGATAGGAGCTTTACATTGTGTGTCATACAGCCATGGTGTAAAATCTATGTATAGCTAGTCTGTACCTATCTTGGGAATTCTTCTATATTTGTTACTGTTTCAGGGAAGACAGATGATGCAAAGGTTTCAGAAAAAGGAAGACTTTCTCCAAAAGCCACACATGTTAAACGTTCTCCGTCTGATGCAGGACGCAGCAGTGGGGATGAAGCCAAAAAGCCCCCGACAAGTACCTCGAGGACAATCACTACAAACACAAATACTTTTGGGTTTAAAAAACCGGGTGGGACAGTGGTTGGCATCCCTATGATCACCGCCAGCGGTGTTACAATCACCAGCGGCTCAGCGACCCTGGGCAAAATGCCAAAGTCTTCTGGACTCATAGGCAGGTCCTCTAACCGCAAGGCAAGTGTTGATGGTCCGCAGAACCACGACGATGGCTACCTTCAGCTTAGCGCCAGAACTAACCTTCAGTACCGGAGCTTACCCAGACCCAGCAAATCACGGAGTGGAACTGGAAACAGATCTAGTACCAGCAGCATTGACTCCAATATAAGCAGCAAGTCAGCTGGACTGCCCATCCCCAAACTAAGAGAGCCAGGCAGAGTAGCTCTAGGCAACCCTGTGCCAGGAATGAGCAACCAAACCGACAAGGAAAAGGGTATCTCCTCCGACAATGAGAGCGTGACCTCCTGTAATTCGGTTAAGTTGAACCCAGCAACACAGGCTGCCACTAACTGTACCCGCCAACAAGGGAGCAAGTACCCAGATGTGTCCTCTCCAACATTGCGCAGGTATAGTGCATTTCTAGCAATAAAGTGATTGGAATACTCCAGACAAACACTTGTAAAATATTGTATGTTGGCAAAGGAATTTTGTTTATAATTAGTGACATTGCGATACTCTTTCTATGCCTGTCTGTCTACCTCTCTATTGCTCTGTTTTAAATACATTTTCTAGACCATACTATTCCATAAGACACCTTTTAGCCTATGCAATTGAATGAGCCATAATGTGTCTTCTGGCACAGGAAATTGTCTTGTGGAATAGCACAGTTTAGTAAATATGGCCCATAGTCTATTTGCTTATTTTTTATCCATAGGGTTTAAGAATGGGGGGGGGGGGGGGGAAAGCAACGATGCATTAAAATAGCAAATAGCAAACTTAGTTTTATGAGTGTTCAAATCAGTGATTTTTCACTGAGGTTCCGCAGAACCCCAGTGCTCCGTGAGCCACAGGGGTTCAGTGGCCGCCTCGGGGGAGAGCTGGAACAACTCTCCCAGGCGCAGTGGCACCCCACGCCGCAATGACCCGGCGACTCCCGAGCTCAGCATCAGCCGCCCGGTCACTGCTAAACTTCCTCTCCCTGTCTGCTCTCGGCGCTGACCGGAGGGAGAGGAAGGATTGGGCGCGCGCGCTCTCAGGTGTGTGTGTTAGTGGGAAACTGTGTGTGTGTGAGACAGTGTGTAAGTGGAAGAGTGTGTGCGGGAGGGGCAGACTGTGTGTGCACGTGCAAGGAGGAAGGGAGGGAGTGTGAGGGGGGAGAGAGACGGGGGGCGATGGGTGGGAGAGACGGGGGTGATGGGGGAGAGAGACAAGGGTGACATGGGGCGAGGGTTGGGGTTCCCCAGAATTTCAATCCCCTAACCAAAACAAGGTTGAAAACCACTGGTTTAGAGTGTTCCTTTTAAAAAAGGAAAAGGTTTAGATTAAATTAAATGCTGTTTTGTGTACTCTTCTAAACTGAAGGTTTTTCCAGTGAAGGTAACATGTCCCATGTCTTAATTCTTATTTTCAGACTTTTTGGTGCAAAACCAAATAAGCAAGTCCCCATCACAACAGCTGATAACATGAAGAATTCGACGGTCATTTCCAACCCTCACGCCACTATGAATGCACAGACTAACCTCGATTCTCCTTCTGGGAGTAGCATGTTGAGCAGTGGAGGCAGCAGTCCCCTCTATGGCAAAAGCACTGACCTAAACCACTCTCCTCTGGCCTCAAGTCCTGGATCTGCCCACTCCGCACCTTCCAATAGCTTAACCTGGGGAACCAATGCAAGTAGCTCCTCAGCAGTTAGTAAGGATGGCCTTGGATACCAGTCAGTCAGCAGCCTCCACACCAGCTGTGAGTCTATTGATATCTCACTCAGCAGTGGAGGAACCCTGAGCAATAACTCTCCCAGCGCATTACCCATGTCCTGTAAGGATGATTCCCTGACTCCCTTCATAAGGATGAACAGTGTTAAGACGCCCATGTCTGAAAGGTGAGTTGGTTGCCTCCATCTTTTGTTTACTATACAGCAATATCCCGTCACTCCATCACTGATGATGGAACAGAAAATTAGTCTTCCTCTTCCCTTCCTCTTTCTGTTCGATCTCGTTTTATTTCCCATACAATAATGAGCAATTGGTATATGACGTAGGTCCTACGTCACGTATCCCCTGGGGTGCCAGATCCCATGACGCAGCTATGTCCTTGGACACCCAAAGGGTTAAGCGTATGAGAAAATGTGGATACCTGCTCCCCCACCTACCTTACATCCGCGTCAAATGACGCTGCGGGGTCATATGACGTCACGTGACCCGCTGCGTAATTTGACGCGTGTGACGGCACAAAATGACGCCGCGTTGCCATGGCAATGCGTCACACCCGGCCGAATCCCGATAATCCCAATAAGTGGAGTGTTGCATTTAATTTAAATGCTTTGGGGAAGAGTGCGGGGCCCCTGCAACTGTCCGCGCCCACCCGGACAAATCTCCGGCCCCCCCAGTTTGCGCACCCCTGGTTTAAGAGACTCCTATTATGTGCAAAGTTCTTGGAGCAATCTTCCTAGTTGTTGCACCTAGTAGCTCGGATTGTTCTGGTGCTTATGGAGGTTGTCGGTAACTGGAAAGCGGGGTTGTCCTAATCGCTTTGCACTGGCCTCATACAACATTTAAGCGGATTTAAGGGTTTATTCTATATATGCCAGAGACAGTTCAGACCGTTTTCTACCAAAACCCCCCAATTTATGTCTATGGGGATTTGGGGCTGATAATTGCCCAAACGTCCGTTTCAGTATGTGTAAAGAATATGGCCCTTAATCTATTAGTTATACTTCCAATGAATCAAAGGTCCCATGGCCATCAACCCTGTGGAGTGTAAACAAGACAAAAACAGGAAAAGAGAGAGATGTAAGGGAGGAAACGGCAGCAACAGCACGTGGGTTATTAACAAAGAGAAATCTTTTTAGCTAAGCTGTAATGTCTTTGGCTCGACTTTGGTGGGTACCTTGAAGGGTCCCTCAGACGTGGCTGAACATGATACTTCATGGTTCCATTTGTCTGTTGCCCGAAACCAAAAACCTTGATGTCTGCAGGGTTTTACACTTTACGATCTTGAGTTTGATATGGATCAGTTTGTGAAAGTCATAACAAATAACATGGGTAAGAGTTGGGTTTTGTCACATCTCAACCTGTCCTAAATTACAACATTGTAAGAAATGAAGCAGGTAAATGATTCAGATTGTTGCTTGACCATGTCAAATTGCTGGTAGCCCATATCAAACTGCTAAACTTATTTAAATTCATTGTAGTTCGTGGTACCATTTTTGTTCCGACATGAAAATAATACATGGGTGTCAGTGTTCTCATGCATGAGCTTCGGAAAATGCAACAGGTCCGTCTTCCAGGTCATGCATATGCCTGCCCGTTATTTTCATGTAGGACCTGTAAAGATATAACAATTGACAAAGAATCATACAGAGTTTTAAACACTTACTAGAAAATGTTACTTTGCCATTTTTTGTTTCTACGCTCATGCTAATACGCCTTCTTGTTTTCTGCCCAATTTGTTCACCCGTCACTTTAGCCCACTATCTTCTCCTGCTGCTAGTCCTAAATTCAGCAGAAATACTTTGCCCAGGAAGCAGGACAGGTAATGCTGTCATTGTCCGTGCTGTGCACAAAAAACATCACCACTTTCTTGGCTCACATCTGCAATACAAATTGTCTTGTGGAGGGTTGTGCTTGGAGATGCCTCTTGTGTTTGTTTCTGCGGTTTAATCTGTAGGTTGAAACAAGGCCATGCCAGTGAGAGTCTACCAGTACTCGACTCCACAGAGCTAATTATACTTGTAAAGAATGACAATGCTTTCTTTTATTGATTAATGCAAGATTAAGTCATTAAACCCAAGACACATACTCTCCCTGGAATTTGGCCTTCTTTCTGGCATGCTGCTTATTCGCAGGGTTTCAGATCCGTCAACTTGTCATCAAGTCCGTTGTTCATTATCGTTTACTTATGTTTGGATACGCAATGTCTTTCAGGCTGAGTCTTGTGCGTATGAATCATAATCAAAATATACGGAGCTAGCTGAAACGCCAAAGGATTTTAAATAATTTAATGTTTTGTCAACTCCAGTTCTCAAGGGCCACCAACAGGCCAGGAATTGGTGATATCCCTGCTTCAGCACAGATTACTCAATCAGTGGCTCAGTCAGAATGACTGCTGTTGTCTCTTAAGGGCTGGAGTTAACCACCCCAGGTCTATTCACTTAAGTCTATAGTCGTATTTCACTTAATCTGCATACTGCTCCACCAATAATTCAAATAAAATCCTATAATACAGAGTAATAATTTACACCCAAATGGATTAAAGCAATTAGTGACGCATGCACTTCATAACTCATCATCTCATTGGGCTTCCAGTATGAGGGAGTTGTTATAGGTTCATGGACAGTATTTGTGGGGCTTTTCTGTGCACGTTTTCCGTGGTCCTGTCATCTGCACGTTCTTGTTCAAATGGAGCATTCCTCTTTTGTCTCCACAAAACTGTGGACGTGTACCCTGCAATTTCCTTCGCTTTCATTTCCCTCTGTTTTCTTCTCTTCTTGTGTCTCCTTGGAAGCTCTTACCTTCTTTCTCAACTTTGCTGCAGCGATCCTCATCTTGATAGGAACACTTTGCCTAAAAAAGGACTCAGGTATTGGTGCTGCCACGTATCATATGAACTACTTTTGTGGTTGTGGAGCATTGCTTTTTTTGTGTCTTCATTGTGGCTGTTGGTTTATTTGTCTGGACGAGTGAACATTGGTCAAGTTTACGATTTTGCCAGCAACCATCATTTCAACAGGTTCATTTTCTGCATGTGCGAGATTTGTCACTTGCTGCATTTGCAATATGCAGTATAACAAAAATACACGGAGGTCTGTGTATAAAGGCAGAAGTGGTGCAATTATGGTGTCCTGTCATTTGTTTTATCAAATGTTCACTGAATCAACCACTTTCCACTACAGTTATTTATTTTTTCAATAAATCAGACTCTGTAGTTCACATTGATCTAGCTTGTGTTCTACTGTTGTCTTTGTAACAGTTAAGTTACAACTGCTTGGCGATTTGCCCCCAAATGTTATCACCATACCCTTTCTGTTTGATTGCATTTTTTTGTGCGTGGTGCATCATTACACTGCATACGGCATATTTAATTATGTGCAAAAGGTAGAGCGCTGATACGATTGAGGTCATTTGTGCTGCAAACACGCTGTCATTTTGAGGAGCCGGCAACCTTGTTGCTTAGAACTCAACCTTTTTTCATGATGTATTTTGATTTCCACCTTTGCCACAGGTATGCTCCATCGTCACAGATACGCAGCCAAGAAGATGCCAAAGAATGGCTCCGATCACACTCTGCGGGGGGGCTCCAGGACACTGCTAATAACTCGCCATTCTCACCCGGCTCCAGCATAACGTCACCGTGCGGGACCAGGTTCAACTTCTCACAGCTAGGTGAGTCTGGGCATGACTAAGTGAGGATTTTTAATGACGTGTGGTAATAAATCCTCGCTGTTTTCTAATCCTGCGTAATAAGTGACATTTGAGTGACATCTTACTATGTCCCTATAATCGATGCATGAATAATTACCAACCAGCTTCCTACAGCAGTCATTATCCCGCCTTTCAATTAGACAGAGCCCAGAAAGCATTCTCAACGCTTACCAAGTTTCCAGACATTTAGGTTATATCCAGTAGAAATCTCGTCACAGGTGTGATCTGTCTCGCCTCTTCCTAATGTACATTCCATTGTACTGGTAGCAGTATTTTTTGCTTGCTGTGATACCTTCTGCTGGGCCAGCATCAAAAGTGTATATAGGGGAAGTTGCCAATCCTCTTTAGAGACCACAAAGGTACTCATTTATGTTACATCCGGAAGGGTCCTCAATGTTCACAAAACGCTCATTTACAATATCATGCAGTGCATTTTGAAGGAGTTAGTTTAGCGTATTCATCAAGGAACTGGTTTTATATTTTCACCCATGGCACAGTTGCACATCTTTTTAAATATTTAAGATTATAAATGTGCAATAAAAGTTGGAGTGTTGGCTAGAACGGAGCCTGCTCTTATCTTGACATTTTCAGACTCCATCTATGATTCATTGTAGAATTGTTTTGCTCTTGGGATTTCTCTAAAAAGAAGGCTTTTGTTAAACCGTGGCATGGCTGTTACCACCAATTCCATTATTAAATTAATAATAGAATGTCTTTTGTCCCGTGCGATATTCAAGGAGGTTGGTAGAAAGAAAACGTTTTCATTTCGGTATAGTCTTTTTCAACCAGGAAAGAAAATACGTTCTCATGATGGCCTGAATTGATTTATTGGTGGGGCCTTTGGAGGCGAAAGCCAGATGTATGACAAAGTCCTAGACCTCTACAATTACGTCACACACACACGTTTGTAATCCAAAATCTGAAGAAAAAATAAATAAAATAAATAATAATATATATATATACAGGCATACCCCGGTTTAAGGACACTCACTTTAAGTACACTCGCGAGTAAGTACATCTCGCTCAATAGGCAAACGGCAGCTCACACATGCGCCTGACAGCACGTCCTGAACAGCAATACCGGCTCCCTACCTGTACCGAAGCTGTGCGCAAGCGGGGAGACTATAGAGCCTGTTACACATGCGTTTATTACATCAGTTATGCACGTATATGACGATTGCAGTACAGTACATGCATCGATAAGTGGGGAAAAGGTAGTGCTTCACTTTAAGTACATTTTCGCTTTACATACATGCTCCAGTCCCATTGCGTACGTTAATACGGGGTATGCCTGTATATATATATATATATATATATATATATATACACACACAGTGGTTGACAAATCACCAAAAAATCTACTCGCCACACAAAAAAATCTACTCGCCACCTAGTACCAAACGTGTGCTGCTTGGGCCAATATTTACTCGCCCGGGGGTTAAATCCACTCGCCCGGGGCGAGCAAATGTATAGGTTTGTCGAACACTGTATATGTATATATGTATATATATATATATATATATATATATATATATATAATTCACTATACATTTTAGACATTTCTACAAAATGGTGTTCTACTGATAAGACGGTATAAAAATGCTCCCTTTTTTTTTATTCAGAATGAGTATTTTTTAATCTCTTTTGTGTAAGAGGCGTGCTTAACTTGACAACAGAATGACACAAACCACACGATTTTTCTTTCCCTTTCCAGCAAGTCCCACAACTGCAGCGCAGATGACTTTGGTGAACCAAACCATGCAAAGGACCCACAGCCTGTCCAACGCCGACGGTTCGTACGACCCCTACAGTGATACCCGCTTCCGCAACAGCTCCATGTCGCTGGATGAAAAGAACCGCACTATGAGCCGGTCCGGCTCGTTCCGGGACGGGTTTGAGGAAGGTGAGGATGCGCACGCAGGGTTTTTTGTGTCATGTTTACTTGCATTTTTTTTTTTTTTGCTTTTTAAAGAAAAGAAAATGAGGACTTTCTGTACAAGCACATGTCGGAATTAAAACATAAAGCAGCAGTCTGTGCCGCTGGTTCATTTTTTTTTACGTA
Source organism: Ascaphus truei (assembly GCF_040206685.1). Taxonomy (NCBI): domain Eukaryota; kingdom Metazoa; phylum Chordata; class Amphibia; order Anura; family Ascaphidae; genus Ascaphus; species Ascaphus truei. The sequence goes on from NC_134494.1 coordinate 29,645,205, forward strand.
CATATGTATTTATGTGTGTTACTTATTTGAAACAAGGGGTCCCCCAGAGCTGTGCTGTGGTACTCCAAGCTACAGTGACCCCAATTCCCCCACACCACCAATTCCTCCTCCCTTCAACCCCAATTCCTCCCCCCTCACCCCAATTCCTCCTCCCTTCAACGCCAATTCCTCCCCCCTCACCCCAATTCCTCCCCCCTCACCCCAATTCCTCCTCCCTTCAACCCCAATTCCTCCCCCCTCACCCCAATTCCTCCTCCCTTCAACCCCAATTCCTCCCCCCTCACCCCAATTCCTCCTCCCTTCAATACCAATTCCTCCTCCCCTCACCCCAATTCCTCCTCCCTTCAACCCCAATTCCTCCTCCCTTCAACCCCAATTCCTCCCCCCTCACCCCAATTCCTCCCCCCTTCAACCCCAATTCCTCCCCCCTCACCCCAATTCCTCCTCCCTTCAACCCCAATTCCTCCCCCCTCACCCCAATTCCTCCTCCCTTCAATACCAATTCCTCCTCCCCTCACCCCAATTCCTCCTCCCTTCAACCCCAATTCCTCCTCCCTTCAACCCCAATTCCTCCCCCCTCACCCCAATTCCTCCCCCCTTCAACCCCAATTCCTCCCCCCTCACCCCAATTCCTCCCCCCTTCAACCCCAATTCCTCCCCCCTCACCCCAATTCCTCCCCCCTTCAACCCCAATTCCTCCCCCCTCACCCCAATTCCTCCTCCCTTCAACCCCAATTCCTCCCCCCTCACCCCAATTCCTCCTCCCTTCAACCCCAATTCCTCCTCCCTTCAACACCAATTCCTCCTCCCCTCACCCCAATTCCTCCTCCCCTCACCCCAATTCCTCCCCCCTCACCCCAATTCCTCCTCCCTTCAACACCAATTCCTCCCCCCTCACCCCAATTCCTCCTCCCTTCAACACCAATTCCTCCTCCCCTCACCACAATTCCTCCTTCCTTCAACCCCAATTCCTCCTCCCCTCACCCCAATTCCTCCTTCCTTCAACACCAATTCCTCCTCCCCTCACCCCAATTCCTCCTCCCCTCACCCCAATTCCTCCTCCCTGCTACTGAGAGGTTTAACTTTGAAATTCCCTCTCACTAATTCTTGTCCGGGAGAAACAGTATGGCCACAAGGGTGTGTCTGACTTTGGCACCCAATAAAAAGCAGCAACATGAGCTTGCCCTGGTGGCTTACATTTGGGTCACCCCACAGCCATCTTTGTTTTTCCTTGCAAGTACTGGCACAAGTAGATAATTAAATACCTCGGTGATCGGCGGGGGACCTGGAGCTTTGAGTGCCGCTGTTCAGCTCCAACTGACCCCATGGTCAATATAAGGTTAAAACAAATAACTGATTGGGGAGGGCGCAGGGTTGCGACCATGTGTGTTCTTATTGTTCCAAATGTAGCTCTGGAGACGTATCCCTGCTCCACATTTCTATTATTTGGTATCATTCTTCATAACGGAGTGGGGAACGTTTACCTGAATTGCTCATTGCTCAAATTCGGAAGCTGAAATTTGACACCCAAGGTCATTTTGTCCATTGTAATTCAAATGCAAATGATCTGTATTTCATCACGTGTATACGCTCTTAGGGCTGTAATATAGTGTGCGCGCCTGCGCTACTGTGTGCGCACGCATGTCAATGATAATTGCAGGGTGTGACCCTGCAGTTGCTATACTTCAGATGCACGCGTGAGCTTTGGCGCGGCAGATCTGGGAAAATATAAGAAATTTGTATTTTCGCGCTGCGAGCCAATCACATCACGGGCTGACGCTGTGATGTCAGAGCCACGCCCCCTAGCCACACGCCTCTGCGTGCGCTATAGTAACTAAACGCGCACGCCACGCGCAGCGCCGGACGTGCGCCCGCACGCGCACTGTATAACAAGCCTTAGAACGTTCATGCTAAGAACGGAAAAGTGCGTTTCCCAAAAGGCCGGAGGAAAGGCTTGATCTTTGCCTTCCACTTTTCATACAGACTAATACATACATGCAGAAACCAGACATAATAATGTAGTCAATAGGGCTACGCTGATTACTCAAACTTAAGAATACAATGTAAGTTAATAAGAGGTGCTGTACATACTTGTTGCATAATAATACATTAAAAATGTAATTAACAGTGGGTTTAAAAAAAAAATGCTACAAGTATTTTCTCACAGTACAGAACTGATTTATTTAAAAAAAAAAACCACATGTAGGATATTGCTTGGTCTGCAGCTTTAAAGTCTGTATATATCACTTACAGTTAGTATTGAGAGAGCTAGTGCTCAACTAGTCAAATTGAGTGCTCATCCAAACATTAGCACACAGGTGCTCTGTAATTATGCGTATAGGATTCTGGCTTTAGGGTAGACGGCTAATACATTTGAACAGAGAGTTTTTTTGGCAGGAGATGCTGTTTTGGATCGGAGATCCAATTTCAGAATGTCAGTCAAATCCCTTGTTTCCTCAGGCAGCAGATAAAGGGAACGTCAGTAGCAGCCTCTATTGACGGAGTTTGTAATGACTTCAGTGGTCATATTTCTGCAGCGCTGCACTCGCATTGCTTCTAACGTACACACATGCATCATTTGGTCAGTCCAGTTATACGAAACTAGGGTAAAGGTTTATGTCAGCAAGGCACACAATTTGTTGCAAGCCCTTTCGGCAGTGAAGGGCTTTAAGGGCATCGTCAGGTTTGGGTGATGAGAAGTTGGAACATTGCTCCCCTCTGAAATCGAACATGTAGCAATCTATAGTTCTAATGAGCATGTGTGTAGCCTTCCAGAGCTCTGAATTCTTAGAGACCGAACAAACTGAAGAAGCCAAATTCTCCAGAGTAAACACTCCTGAAATGGTATTGTGTTACCTCTCTAATGTCCTCTCATACTCCGTAATATAACATACCCAGCGCTTTATATTGCACGGTAATTATAAAGTCAACTGGAAAAATTGGTATTATCTGTACCGGATAACACTCTGTTTGCTGTTTGTTTCTAACTACTAGTTTGAATCTCTCTAGAACACATGCGCAAGGAGCGTATGGTGCATTGTGCACAGTATCCTCGATTTTTAGATTAGGTGAAACCGCCTCACGTAATTGGCAGCCGGTAAAGTTGCAGATTATGCTCTGCAACTGATACTATGGGGTTTCAAATCCACGGGCAGCGTGATGAATTCTGGAAAGAGAGCTAGTATCCTATTGCAGATCTTTTGACCTAATTTTGTCAAGAATTCTTGCTGTCTGCTGCAACAGAAATAGCTATAACATCTTGCTAAAGGGCCAACAGTTTTGACACATCAGTAGCATGCAGCATTAATGGGAAAAAGTCACTTGTGGAGTTCCTAGGATCATATTTCCTCTGTTTATAAAACACAGAGGAAGCAATAAGTACAATGAGGTGAAATCCGTTTTCTAACATTTTGCTTAAGGGAACATAGGTTTTGTAATCAAGACTTCCAGTTAAATCTTTGCAGTGCCTGATTCTTCTCATGAAATCAATATTGAATGCAAGGACGGGCTGGCATGCCAGCTACACAGACTGCATCGGTCAGGCATATTATGTCCCTCTCACTTGACTTCTTTTGTCCCAGGATATGCCGTTCCATGCTGGCTTGGGACAGTGCACTTTAGGGCATCTTCATTATCATCTTGGCAAGAGCATAAATGCACAAACAATGTCTAGGAAAGCAAAAGCACCAGTTCAGCCCTTGGCTCCTACACAAAGATTTGACTTTCTCTCACATGCCATAACATGAACCCCCTCACTCCGTGCTGTTTGTTGTGTTTATATGTTGGATATTTTATATTTTGATAGCACGGCATTTTGTGTGTGCAGGCGCTCTGCTGTCTTACACTGTGAGACCCTCTCGTTCTGTTACTATCGGGGCAGGAAATTCTTGTTTTAATCTTCAGCTATTCTTATGTACAAAAATAAACATTGGACAAATACTGTACTACAGCTAAACCCCATTATAACGCGATCCGCTACAACGCGAATCCGCTTATAACGCGATGCAAGCGTGGCTCCCAATTTTCATATTTATGAATACTTTACAACACGATTATTGGTATCTTAAATACTTTATTGTACAATGCATACAATTGTACATTATTTCTAACGCGATCCGCTTATAGCGCGATGTGATTCTTTGTACCCCAAGCACAGCGTTATAAGGGGGTTGCGCTGTACTTATTAGAAATGAACACCGTTCCCCCTCTCCCTCCTCCCGCCCCAATAAAATGGAAGAAATTTAAAAAAATTAAACCATGCACTCCGATAATCCTTTTTGTATAAAGGGTTAATTTTTCCCCAGTCCTGTTTAACATATATTTTTAGGATGCATTTTTCTATCCACATCTATTGTATATTCATTTAAGGATTTAATCAAAATAGCTTTTTACAAAACTCCCAGAGGATTTGCATTACAATTGTGAAGTTAGAATGATCTCCAATTCAAAGGCAATGATCTATCCCATATTGATGACCGAGAAAATAAAATGCACACGGCGTTCTCGTTGTTATGCTTCATATCTAATGCATCTGTATTTTATCCTTTAGTTCATGGATCCTCTTTGTCTTTGGTTTCCAGTACCTCATCTGTATATTCAACAGTAAGTATCAATGGCGTGAAGAGAAGTCATTTGGCGAATTAATGTAGGTTTGAAGCAGGGAGTCTCTGGCGCTGAACCCCATTAATTTCAGCTCCGTGGTCCCCCTGCTTCCCAAGATCCAGACCTCCGCCGGGAGTGCCGGTATGCCAGCAAAGTTTAAAGCTCCCGCGTCACGCTGGCCAATAGGACGCCGGACCTGATGATGTCACGACTTCCTATTGGCCCGCAGGGTGCGGGAGCTTTGGAACTCCGCCATTAAATAAACCCTATAGGTACCCCCTTTGGAGGGCTGTATCTCTGGAAGCAGGGGGTCCCTGGAGCTGAAATTAACGGGGTTCAGCTTCAGGGACCCCCTGCTTCAATCCTATGTTAAAATTAAAAAAACAAATTTGCAGGCTTGAATTGCCTCTTTAAGCTCTATGTTGAGGTGGGTGTTGAATTTTTCACTGAAACCTTAGACCGGTGGGGGAGACCAGAAAGGAGACTGTAGACGTTCGATAGTAAAGGAAAGAAAATGGGGGGGGGAGAAGAAAAGAAAAGTGTATATATGTTTTACAAAGCACACTCTTTTGTATTGTTAAAGAATAAGATAAGCAGGGAGGAAAAGGGAGAACGAGAGAACGGAGGTTTAAAAAAACAAAGAAAAAGATACACTTTTATGCCGTGCTGTGGCATCACCGATAAGTGGCTGACGTAGGAGTGGTGAGGGGAGCACTGAAGGGACCAGGCCTATATTTATTAAATGGCATGAAGAATCCTGAATCTTTATATTCAATGACCCATTGTGAGGTTCATACCTCAGTGGGGCGGGTTATCTACCTTTTGCACCTACTTATCACCTTACCTGATCTCCCTCGCTACGCCGGATTAATGCCTCGGTGTGGGTACTTTTGTTCTCGGCTGTTTTTTAAGCGAGCGGCCGCGTTCATGCAGGAATGTTGGCAAGGAATGTCTCCTGTTTCAACAAGCGCGTTTCAAAGTCATTACTGGGGTGCTAGAGGTCTGAATTACTGGGTATTCTCCTTGCCAGAAAGTGACCTCATAGAGTGAAATAAAAAAATAAAAAAGCAGTCCAAATAAGGTAACTTAAACAATACCCCGAAGGTTTAAACTTGGCGCGTCTATTTTTAGAGAATGGTATAAGTGCTCTGCGAATTCACTGCTTTGGCTATTTTTAAACGATTGTTTGCATTTCATTAATGTGGATTTTTGCGCTCTTTTTTTTTTCCCCCCCCAGCCTGAAGAGAAGTGTCACTCCGAGGTTAGTGTCGGATCTTTGTTATTCACTTTTGTACATATACAACATTCAAAAACAATGCGTTCTTTCCTTAATATGAAGGGTGGGGGCGCAAAGAAAAATGATCATTAATATTTATTCTTGTTGTTTTTTTTTTGTTTTTTTAATCCATTTAGATTCGCAAGTTGAGAAGGGAGCTGGACGCCTCCCAGGAGAAGGTTTCGGCTCTGACTACTCAGCTTAGTGCCAATGTAAGTTGTATTTCTTCATGTAGATCTCCATCAGAATTCTCAAAGAATATTAAAGCTGCAACCCCTCCTCCGGGCTCTCCCCCCCTCCCCCCAAAAATGATTATAACATAAACTTTTGTTTATATTGTGCTGATCAATGTCTCGCCTGTTTACTATTTCACGGCATCAGCGGGTTACCGTGGTCACCTTTTTGTGGTTTTTAATGGGCGTGCATGACGGCAGCCATTGATTTCCCCTGGGAGACCCATTTTCAGTAAAGAATATCTCCAGAATGCAGCTAGAGAATGTAAAGACCGCTTTAGTAAATCGAGCAGCGGCGACGGGCGGGACTTCTGAAGGGGGACAGGAAAGCAAACCTTTAGCTTGCTGGAGGGGATTGCCTGAATATCTCGGCTGCCGGGGTGGATCAGACGGTGTTGGCCGGTGTGGTGCGCAGATATCGCAGAGGGTGCTTATGGAAACATGCTGCCCACAGTGCAGCTTTTAGAGCGACCTTTTTTCCCACAGATTTGGTCCTGTTTGTTTTCTTAGCTGCTGAATGTACGAGAGACACATCCTGGTTTTCATTGTCCCCTGTGTTTAGTTTTCTTTGCAAATGTTTGAGCAGCGATTTAGACCCGGCCGGCTGTGCACCGATGAACACCGTTTGGGGCGGATAATCCGGTGTTTTTTAAAATCTATTTCCTTAGAGCAGGGGTAGCCAACTCCAGTATGTATACACACACATAATCAGCATTTTCACATAGATCCCCCCCCCCCATCCCCGTCTGCAATGTGTTGGAATTGAAGTGAACCCAGTCCTCTTTGAACTCAAGACGATAGCCATGCTGATGGGACAGATCGGGCGGGCGTCTTTAACTACTTCTCACAGCTTTGTTGTAAACTACAGCAGGGTCTGATAGTAAAGGCTGCTGGTATCCAGAGGACTAGAAACAGACATGAGGGTAATTAGAACGTCAGTGTCTGCCTCCCCCGGTGCCTGAGGACAGTTCAGATGCTCCATGTGGTTCATTTACACTTTGCTTTACCCAACCCAGAGTATCTAACACCATTCTAATATGCATTGTATATATATTTTTCCTCAATTGTAGGGATTTGCATACTAGAGCAGTGGGTAAGGTAGATAAGCCTGTAAGCAGTGTTTTGGATGGATTTGGAGTGGGGACAGTCGGATAAAGGCAATGCCAACTAGGAGAGGAGGTAGCAGTAGTCGAGGCAGGACATGAGTAAATGAATATGTTGGGTGCCTCAGTGAGTGAGATAAGGCCGTATTATTGCAATATTTCATGGAGGTAGAGGTGGTACGACTTAGTGAGGGGCTCAATGTGAATGAGAGGGTGTGTGGTTAAAGATGACCCCTAGGCAGTGGGCTTCAGTGGCTTGTTAACAAACTTGTGTATTTACGGTGGGGGTGATCGTTGAAGAGATTAAAGATTAGTTAGGACTAATGGTTTAATTGCTAACACGTTAAATGCATAGTGTATGATTTCTTAAGACCAATGAAAAATAAAGACAGTTCTGCATATGAACGTTTTCGTTATTGAATAATATAGGCTTAGCTGAGAATTTCAACTTTGTGCAGCTCCCTGTCATGTTAAGCATATTGCGAAGGGGTGTTGTGCATTCCAGGCACATTACAGCTCCAGACAGCGTGCATCTTTATACCCCCGTCTTTGCCTGCAAGATTCCACACCACAATGTCAATGTAATGATTGAGTCTCTTAATATACACACCTCTCAGTGTATGAATAGAATAGGCTCCAGAGCGTTAAAAGGGTATTTCCACGTGAAACATATTTAGCCTACCTCACTGTATATAATATGAAGGCTCGCAGGCTTGCAATGATTTGGCCAAAGGGTTAAACTAAATGACCCCTTTTCAAGAGAATATGTAAGTATTTTACTGTGTATTTTTGTCATATTGGATGTAGCATTGGGCTTCTCTATCGCTTGTAGTATACATTTGCCACGCTCAATAGCTGTCCTTTTTGACACATATATACATATATATTTTGTGGGGGCTCAGGGGTTCCCAAAAAGAGCTTGCTGGGGTTCTGTGTGTTCTTTATAATATGAAGGGCATACCACCAATTTTAAGTGAGCATATGTACAGTGTTACCTGGCATGGTATCATCCATATTTCAGTGCTAGACAGTGAGATATTTCAAGGCTGATTCTGCGGTCACTGTGATATTTTTTTTATTGGGTTTCTCCCATGTCTGTTTGAAACCAACCAACCTGATGTCTTCATCCCAGGCTCATCTTGTGGCTGCCTTTGAACAAAGCCTTAGCAACATGACCATCAGACTGCAGAGCCTCACCATGTCTGCAGAGCAGAAGGTGCGTACAAGGAAAGCACCATCACAATGCATTACGGAAAACACATTTTACATATGTGAGCGTGGCGTTATCACTAGGGTTCCACAGCTGGTATCACTCATTGGATGTACCAGGTCTCCCAGCAGCCAGAAACATCCAATTCATGGGACAAATGTTACAGGCCAAACTACATTTGTGCTGGAGGGGTCTTACAAATTATTTAAAACAATACAGCCCCATCTAGCACTCAAGCCCATAGTAAAATAATTTTGTGAAGGGCGCCTTCCTAGTCCTCTTCCATTTTTTGTATACCCTTGTTGGGAAAGAATAATGTGTACCTGTTGGAATGATCTGTACAGAAATGATCAGGTCACACGAAGAAGAAACCTGTATGGCAGGGGTTCTCCGTCCTCAAGACACCCCCTGCCCCCCAACAGGTTAGGTTTTCAGGATCTCCCGGCTTCAGGTCAAAGACCAAGCCACCGATTGAGCCATCTGTGCTGAAGCAGGGATATCCTTAATACCTGACCTGTTGGTGGGGGGTCGGGTGGGGAGGGGCGGCTTGTTGACTGGAGCTGACCACCCCTGCTGTAAGAGTTTTAATGCTCTGTAGGCACTATTTTAAATCTATGAAGAGCTCTCTGATATAAGCTATGGCAACCCGCAACCAATTTCTGTCCCCAAACACATAATCCCGTCTTTGTACCGAACATTTCTCTGTTGCTGATCTCCTTGCATTCCTTTGGCTCCAGGACTCAGAGCTGAACGAGTTGCGGAAAACCATAGACCTTCTGAAGAAGCAAAATGCTGCGGCTCAGGCTGCCATAAACGGTGTGATCAACACACCTGAGCTCAGCTGTAAAGGTAACAGAAATATCCTATACTTAAGATAATTGCAGCTCTCATGGGGTCTGTCGTTCCTCTTGATAATTTCTGATGCAACCACGGAGAAAGTTGGGTGAATTTGCATCTTCTACGCTAAAAAGTTTATAAACCACTCGCGTGGAAAACTAGGTTGGCTTTTCCACTGAGCAACAGGTCAACTTTAATTATCACAAGAAGAATAGTCAGCAATTTCAGGGTCCTTAAGCCTGATCCATTCTGTAGAATGGTGCCACCTGGCTCTATGCTGATGACACACAGATTTACCTTTCTACCCCTGACCTTACACCTGCTGTACAGTCCAAAGTCTCTGAATGTCTCTCTGCTTTATCATCCTGGATGGCCCTCCACCGACTGAAACTTAACATGGCAAAGACGGAGCGCCTCATACTTACTCCCAAACCTGGCCCTACTGCACCCTTTTCCATTTCTCTTGGTAGCACTATCATACACCCAGTATCACAAGCACGCTGCCTAGGGGTCACATATGACTTCACCCTCACATTCTCCTCTCACGTTCACAATGTAGCTAAAACCTGTAGTTTTTTTCCGCTGTAACATTGCAAAGATACACCCTTTCCTCTATCCCTCTACTGCTAAACTCTAATGCAGGCCCTCATTCTCTCCCGTCTGGATTATTGTATCCTTCTACTGTCTGGTCTTCCTGCCTCTCACCTGTCTCCCGTACAATCTATTTTAAACGCTGCTGCTAAAATCGCTTTACTTTCGGCGTCTCTCCTGCTGAAATCCTTCTCCTGGCTTCCTATCTGTCAGGACGTATGGAACCCTCTGGGGTACCATGGAAACCCACAGGAGACAGGAGACCGGAATAAGTAAAACTAATAGGGTTTATTGTACACTAAAGTAAATAAGACAGGTAAAACAAAATGGAATCTGCAAAGTGTGCATGCAGATTTACAAAAGACAGGAGGCAAATAATAATAATAGGGGACAGTCAGTGTAAAAGGAATAGAAAACAAAAACAAGAAGGTAATGCTAAAGGAAATAAGGCAAACCAAAGTTAGCTGCAAGCATTGCAGTGCTACATGCAGGAGAAATGGTAGTAGTGGACACAAGATAATGGGGGACAGTAAGTGCAAAGGGAATACTAGACAAAAATAATAAGGTACCTGTGGATTTGCAGAAACTAGAAGCCAGATGAAAGGGAACAGGGAAAGCCGCAGCGCTTCGGAACAAAGGAAAACCTGACTGCTGACCTGTAAGGTTACGGTCCCACTACCTGCGCTGCACGCGCGCCTGCGAGGCTGGCGGTGCTTGCAGCCGAGTTCCCCAGTCTGCAGTGAGCTGCAGGGGAAAAGATGGGGGCGCGACCATGACGGCACCAGACAGGTTTGCCCTCATTTGGCTGAACCGCCGGGGGGTGTGGCCTAGCGCTCCGTCGCTAGTTCCCATCTCAATTTTCATGTGTACCTCAAAAACGCGCAGCGGGCCCGGCCCCATTGAGGGGCGGCTCTTGTCCCCGCAGCGCCTGCCATAGCGAGCGCTGCAGCAGCCAGCGTGGACCAAGCCTTAAACAGCAAGTTTAACAAGCAAAGAAACTAACAAACTGGGTGGGGTTTTATACCCAAACTAAGATGGCAGCTGACCTCATGGGCAGGTCTAGTTCTAACCAGCCCACAGTCAGAATCCAACTCCTTCTTGCGCCCCTACAGGTCTGCGAGGAGTACTGCGGCAGGGAATCATGACACTATCAAATCCTGTATTACACACACAATTTTTTTTTTTTTTTTTACTTTTAAGGCTATACACTCTTCTGCTCCTCCTTAAATCTCAGCCATAATTTTTCGCTATACACCGTCCTCACTCTTGCGTTCTGCTCAAAGATGTCTTCCTCTTTTGTATCTAATGCGCCTCTACCACCTAAAACCTTTCTAAACTCTCTGCCCCACACCTCTGGAATGCCCTTCCCCTTAATAACCGACTAGCACCTTCTCTATCCACCTTTAAGACCCAGAACACCCTCGTTCTATCTCTGTACGTTCTTCCTACTTACCACTTAGATTGTAAGCTCTTCGGAGCAGGGACTCCTTTTCCTAATGTCACTTTTATGCGCTCATTCCCATTATGTGTTGTATTATTGTGACGTGTATTACTGCTGTGAAGCGCTATATAAATAAAGATATACATACATGACTCACCAATGCATAGAAAACATATCCTCAATATCCAAGGTTATTGTATGTTGCAGCAATCCTGAGGGACCCTAAAAATTTTAACAAAGCATTGTTGGTGATGTGCTCTACTGTTATTTATTTTTTATTTTCTTTGTGTGCATAAATGTGAGCATATTTCCAACAGCTGTTGATAATGTAGTTCTTTTTGTGTTTTTGTTTTAACATATCCTGTATTTATTTCCCATTGGCCCTCATGAAGGAAACGGGACGTCCCAGTCAGCCGATCTGCGGATCCGAAGGCAGCACTCCTCGGACAGCGTGTCCAGTATTAACAGCGCCACCAGTCATTCCAGCGTTGGCAGCAATGTAGATAGCGATTCCAAAAAGAAGAAGAGGAAAAATTGGGTAGGGGCACTTCACTGATTGGTGGTGCATTGTCTTACAACAAGGAAAAGCACACGGGACTCACATCTACCACCCCATCACTGATTACATTCTTTCCATTACACATCTAATTTTAAAGTACCCATTTCACAGACTGAACCCATAGTAAATTTGCAGATAACAGAACAAGCGTGGATTAAATACAGAAGCGACTTGTTGGTATGGCATGTCTAGATGTTGGTTTGACAAATCCACCAGTAATTTGATTATATGATTTGATCAGTGCATTGGAATAGTTTTAGTGTAATGTCTAGGAAATGAAATATATACATTGTACAGTCTATTTATAAATAGCCGCTGTCTTTAGTAATTCTGTTTTCTCTCTGTATTGTTATACCTTATACACAAGGTCCCATGTGGTGGAGGAAAGGTACTGGGCACAAGTCAGATTTCATTTTCTCAAGAGCTTTTGCCTTAGAGTATAGTGGATCTCTCACCCAATGATATACATTTTTTTTATTCTCCCTGTATGATAGATAGCAGTGTCTTATGCCTTTACCACGCAGAACCTTGCAATTAGTACTTTGCTTAGCAGGAACATTGTATTGAGTAGATTTATTTGTGAAGGCTGTATTTGCTGGACTGTTAATGTGCAGGAGTATGTGCCCACATATACATACAAACACAAGGACAGCCCTATATGCACATTGTTTCGCTTGATTAACTACGATGGTTGTTTTTCTTCCTCTTGCATCCTTCCGTACATAGGAGAGACATGGGTGTATCGGTTTGATCATTATATTACCATACTATCTTTTCCACGCCTGTTCTCAAAAGTGATGGCGCGTCTATGTTCTAGTCTTTGAGGTCATGAGATGGAATGAAGTATAAGTTCCTGATAGTTTTTGTGTTCCGTTTGCTGCACCCGCGTTTAGTGCTTATTTGTTTGCCATACCCCCTAGATGATGCCCACGTTCGGAGAGGTTAGTTAGTGTATCTGGTTTATTGCTCACGTTTTGTCGTGTAAACCCTCTGTTGCTTAGGTAGCCTTTTTTTTTTTTTCCGGTCACTTGCTTTATCTGTTAAAACGTGTCTTTTTTTTATTTTTTTTTCCCCCATTCCATTTTGCTTACACTTCCTCTGGCAGGTCAATGAGGTAAGGAACTTACCAATCAGTCATGTTACAATAACCCATCATTATCCATCACAGCTCATCCAATACCATCCATAACGGACTGCATCTCCACCCACATGCTTGCCATACATGAATTCATCTACTGCCTTGCTGTGTTGAGGTGCTCGGGGTAAACTTGCATTTTGTTGTTGTTGGCACCAGGCACACAACAGAGATCTGCTCTTTCACCTCATCGCTCTAGCTTTGGCTGTGTATTTTTGGTCCCCTCGCTCTTCTCGGCAGATGTCGCACGTTTTGTTTTTAATGTATCTTCTGTTTCAGCTGAGGAGCTCCTTCAAACAGGCTTTTGGCAAAAAGAAGTCCCCCAAATCGGCTTCTTCTCATTCTGATATCGAGGAAATGACAGACTCTTCCCTCCCGTCTTCACCAAAGTTACCACACAATGGCTCTGCACTGTCCACGCCACTGATGAGGAATTCTCACTCCAGCTCTTTGTAAGTGAAGACCGGTTATGGACACAGTCCAGACAAGTGCTGATATGCAATGTTTCCGTCTGCCTATCCTGAAAACGGGCCACTTTTAACTACTTCACTACACACTTGACGACTTCCACAAACCTAGAAGTAGTCCGTTTAAAGAGTTGTGACCAAAAACATAGATTTTTTTTTGTTCTCTCAAGTGATTGCAGCTGATGTCTTCCATTGCCACTTCATTGTGTCCCATTAACCTTCTTCAAACACCAAGAGAGATCCCATTATTTTGGGGAAATGCTGTAATGTTACTTAAAGGAGCATATGATCCTGAAAAAAATAAGTGGGAAGCAGGCGGGTCTCCGGAGCTGAATCGTGTTCATTTCGAATCCGGGGATCCCCCGCTTCCAGAGATACCTCTGCAGGGGGTGTCGGTAGCAGCTCTGCAGGTTTAAATGTCCCGGTCACACAAGCCAGTAGGAAGCTGCAAGGGATGACATCACGGATTCGTATTGGCCTGCATAAGGCTGCGCTTATAGTACTGGCTTTGCGTCTGCTTACGTCAGCCGCAGCTATTGCGATTCCTACACTCTGGTGCAGGAGACCAAAGGAGGGCGACAGGGGGCGTGGTGGAGGCGTGGCCGTGAGCTGTTCGCCCTCATTGGCTGAACCACTCACGTGCCGCTGACGTCACGCTGCCGCTGGAAATCTCAAAATCTTTTGGCTACAGAGATTTTGGTAGTTGTGACGTCACACGTCGCTGTTGTGCTGACCCTATGACATCAGACCTTGCTATGTGATTCCATTAACAGCTTGCCACTTGAGTGTTTTTGGAAGAATGGATCAGTGAAGCCAGCTAATACTGAGCAGTTTCACCCCTACAATGCCACTTCTTCAAACTTCGCATTCTGATATCTACTGTGCGATTCTTTCTCTTAGACCGTGCAAGCAATAACGTGATATTTATATAGCAAGAAGAGGTCATCATTTTTAATACCAGCAGATAGAGTTTCAGTCCAAGTCTTGACAGCGTGGTTTCTTTGGTCTTGGCAAAAGATTACAGCTCTCTGCATATTTGTGGATGCACAGAGATGGAATTAACCCTCTCAGAGGTCCAGTCAACCTTTGCTTTACCATCCGAGATAGACCTCTGCTAATGAAGGGGTAAAAAAAATCTGCTCTCTTCATGCCAACATTTGGCGTATAAATCACGGAACCGACATAACAATTTCAGTCTATTTTAATTCTTACAATATTGTTTTATATATTTTATTGTGCAACAGGCAAATAAACCGACGCAAGTTAGGAGTACTGTTTAGTAATACTTTCCAGATGGACACATTCCTGAGTCCTGTAAAGTGTTAGTTTATCGTATCTGAAAATCTTTTTCTCTCTTTTTTTTAATGATTTTAAACCACTGTCAGACACGGAACGAATTTTGAAATGAATACCACTTGGTTAGATATATAGTTTTTAATTTGAGTTTTTAGTACCTGGCTTCGATTTTGCCATCTAGAATAGAACATTGCCATGGCTGTGAGAAGGAACGCAGTGCTGGTGTTGTATTGCAGTTTAAACCATTTCTTGGACGTGATTTGTAGAAGTTGCGCTCCAGGCATCTTACAACCTTGCACCTCATGGAGAAATGATTCACTTGTCTGTAATTGCAGGAACCAATCTGATAACTCAATACTACAGCTCTCCCTGCACGTCACAGGGAAACATGTCTTATTTGTCATTGGTCCTGTAATTTGTTTTTGTACATTTTATGAAACCAACAAAGATTTATGTAGATGTTTTTTTTTATGAGCTTAGATGATAAACTCTTCAAAGCAGGAATGTATTATCCACATTTTATGCACACTTCTAGTATACAAATCAGCAGTGTTTGTATGATCATACCCTGTGTTATTAACTTTCTGAACACGAACATCACCAAGTCCCCTGTGCATGACACACAACATAACCGTACAATTTCAACACATGCTCAGATAGGCCTGGCGTTCTTCTTGACAAAGTCATTCAGAACGACTAGGAAGTATTTTCCGTTTTCTCTTCTAGAAGGCATCCCTGCTCATTGCATCTTTTTGTTTCTCCTTTTAGTGTTTCTGAGTGCACCGAGAACGAGACTGAAAGCGTTTTGCAGCTGCGCAATGAACTGAGAGACAAGGAAATGAAGCTGACCGACATCCGACTGGAAGCGCTCAGCTCGGCGCATCAGCTGGACCAACTCCGAGAGTCCATGAACAGAATGCAGGTAACGAAGGAATAGACAGCATTGTAACATCACATAGGAAATGGGGTCGGGTCAATAGTTGACAGTCTTTACCTTATTGAAGTCTACCTTCCCTGCTTGCCCTACTCATGCAGTCATGCGCTGCCTCCCTCGGACTCACTCCTCACGCCCCGGCGATCCAGTGCGACGTCTGGGAGCAGGGAGGCAGTGAGGAGGGAGTGGGGACGGAGGGAGTGGGGAGTGAGCAGGAAGAGAGGAGAGAGTGAGTGAGCAGGATGGGAGGAGAGAGTGAGTGAGCAGGAAGGGAGGAGAGAGTGAGTGAGCAGGAAGGGAGGAGAGAGAGAGTGAGCAGGAAGGGAGAGAGAGTGAGAGAGGAGGGAGTAACTGAGTGAGCTGGAACCAGGAGGAGGTGCTCACCCGGCTATCTGCAAGGCTGTGCGAAATGGAAAGAATGTATAAATGTGTGTTTATAAAAACGAGACACTACATAATCACAGAGAGATAAACCGCTCTAATACAATACAAACAGTGTCATTAAAATATAACGGTCATATTTCATCATACTGTGTGCTAAACCAGCAAAGAAAAATAATCTACAAGGACTGTTAATGAGGATATACTCCTCCACAGTGCCATTTATTGCAGCACTTTTAGGAAAGTTCTGTCCCTTTTGAGCCATTGTGATGAAACCCAATAGATGAAAATGTGCACTTCACTAATCCACTTAAACTTGCACTAAATGGATTTCAGGCCGTAGCCAAATACAATAAATCAACATAGTAATAAAAAATATCCCCCGGAAAAATGTATCTCCCGCAACCATTGCGCAGCGCCTGCCGGAGGTGGAAGCTGTCTTACTGTTGTACATTGATAACAGGGTTTATCATTTTTGTGTAGAGTGAGATTGAAAAGCTGAAGGCTGAGAACGATTGCCTGAAGGCTGAAACCCATGGAAGGTGCAGCAGGACGCAGTCACAAATCTCCATCTCTTCCTCACCAAGGCAATCCATGGGACTGTCACAGCACAGTGTCAGTCTCACAGAGTCCTCGAGCCTTGGCAAGTATCATAGGAAAGAAAATTCTACGCTGTCAACGTATCTGGTAGCATTAAATTGTATTTTTGCCCCCATCGCTGAAAGGGTGCTAAAGCTGCAGACTAAGCAATATCCTACATGTATACTGGAAAAATGCACAACCTCCGTGCTATACCCCACACTTGCCAAATATATGTGAATAGTGTATAAATTAAAAAGTGACCTGTATAATATGTGATACAATTGTTACCAAAATACAATAATATTAAAAAAAAAAAGCTCAAAAAGGAGTGTGCCAGAGCCTGTTTCAGAAGAGGAAGGGGATTTGACCTTGTAAATGGTTGCTATAGAAACAGAAAATGCTTTTTACATTATTATACATTAAAAATGTCATAGTTGTTTTATTTGCTTTTTTTAATTGCAACAAGTATTTTCTCATAGTACAGAACTGATTTATTTTAAAAAAAACACATGTAGGATATTCGAAAAGATGGTTCTCCTTGGCGCTGGTCTTTAGACGTTGATGCTCAGTGCAATATGGTTAATAAAAAAGACAAAAATGGTGCATAGTATATACCGTGATAATATTACAATATTAACTATATACACCAGTATTCCAGTAATTTAGTGGGATAATATATATTGAGTCTATTAGTCTTGAGTCTTGAAGATTCACCTCGTCACTATATAGTAGTATCACTATATATCACCTTTATGTGGCTATGTCTCCACGTGAGGGTATATTAAGAGAACTTTGAAGTGAACATATTTGCATATGTCATTTATAACGTAAGAAGCATTTTTTGTTTCTATA
Organism: Ascaphus truei; assembly: GCF_040206685.1. Classification (NCBI taxonomy): domain Eukaryota; kingdom Metazoa; phylum Chordata; class Amphibia; order Anura; family Ascaphidae; genus Ascaphus; species Ascaphus truei. Next base: position 29,662,704 of record NC_134494.1, read on the forward strand.
GCAATCATTTACAAAGTCACATCCCCTTCCTCTTCTGAAACAGGCTCTGGCACACCCCTTTTTGAGCCCTGCCCTCTCTCTAGCAGTGCACCAAATGTATCTAGTCACACGATCTTACCCACAGAACTTTGCATATTTGGGTCTCTTCTCCTGCACTAACAGCCATTTGGTGAACCCGAGCCAAATATTCACCGATCAATCACAGGAGAACGGATCGATCGGCAACGTAGCTAATTACTTATCATTGTGTGGATTGTATTGATGCACATGTTAATGGGGAAATAATAAAATGTAAAAAACAAAACTCCTGGTCATATGAATGGGTGTTGGATCGTGCTAAAGTTTAGCACCCTTTAGTGAACATGGACCTTTGTATCATAAACCCAAAACAAGAAGATACAATGGTTCCCTGTTTCTCTGTAATTCCCTTTTATGTTGCAATTATACTACAATTTTGTTCGTTCCATTATATGCGTAGCTTATTATACACCTCTGCCTAACTTTCAAGCCATATCATTATGTTTCATTTGAAGCTATGGTATGGTCAGAGGTACTACAGGAAAACTATTGTATTTTCCAGCGCCATTAAATCTATTTATACTGGCTAGGTAATACCTTTCACTCAGAATTGTTAAACGCGATTGATAATTAGAAAACTTTATTGAAACATTCCTAGTTGTTGTTATTTTTTCTATTGGCCTCCAGTTCCACATTTTTTACTGTGCTCTCAGTTTTCATTTTTCCATATATATATACAGATGTATGCTCATCTGCATGTCTTAGGCAGGTCTGCAACCCCGCCTTTCACCATTATCATACAGCACTTCCACTGCAGCAAGGGATTCCGGGAAATGACATGCAAATGAGCACACACACATATATATATATATATATATATATATATATATATATATATATATATATATATATATATATATATATATATATACAGTAACTGCGGACCACCATGAATCTCTGTAATGGAAATGGTTACATTCCCTATTGTATTTATTTAAAGAGAGTAGTGGGGTTACGGTGTCACACATTCCAGTGGAGTCTGGCTCTTACAGGGTAACTCGTACATCCTTCCATATTCTCCTCCCCACCTCACCCCTTCCATCCCCCCTCCCCCCACAAATTTCCCTGCTGTGAAGCGTACGCTCTGAGCTGCAGATCCTGACACATGTTACCTTTGCAGACATGCTGCTGGACGATGCTGGTGATGGGACCATGCGGAAGGAAGGCCGGCTCGTCCGGATAGTCGTCAGCTTCCTAGAGGAAACGAAGTGGAGGGAGGTGGGTTGACAATCTGCCTTGTACCTCCTGTGTAACAGCGGTGGGAAATCATAGGGCACTTCACGGCACATTTCCGAAGCAGTTCTGCCATTTTGCTGCTGCCATGGCCGTGAAACAGCTGTAGTCAAACAGAACTGCCGCGTGTGGCCCTGTAAATGTGGCCCTCACCTGGGAATGCAGTGCAAAGAGCCGGGGGAACAACCTCAATATTGCACAAGGATATCACCGCGGGTGAACAGTGGGAAGAACATTCCAAGAATAGGCATGTGAACAATGGCTGGTAACCTTCCAGCGACCTCTAGAGATTGTAAACTCGTCTAGGAAAGGCCTCTCCTTCACTGTGCTTTCAGTAGTACTGCTATATCATGCTATCTTTATCTCGGATTTTGCTACAGTGACATATATTTGGGCCTTGTAAGAAAACTACAATTGACCATTTTTTTTTTCATTGAGCAGTCAGGGTGTGGACATGCTGTAATCCACAGTCCTTTAAATAACCACGGTTCCGCATTACCATGTTGACGATTGGTTTCACAGTAGACTATCTGCTTTAGCTAATAAGACCAACATGGTGTTGGATAAAGGAGTATATGAATGTGCCTTTACACTGCATGGCTGTTGTTTTCTCTCTTTAGGATTGCAGACCACGCCTATTCCTGATCGGGTGCATTGGTGTTAGTGGCAAGACCAAATGGGATGTGCTGGATGGTGTTGTGAAAAGATTGTTTAAGGTAAATATGCAGATCTCCCAAGATGCACATACAGAGTTATCTGCAGATCTGCTACATGTAAAGATATATACAGTATATATTTTTTTACAGTGCAATTAAAAAAGCAATTAATGTGCTTATTTGATTTATTATTATTTTTTTAACATGGGGTTGAAGCAGGGGGTCTCCAGAGCTGAACCCCATTAATTTCAACTACGGGGACCCCCTGGTTCCCGAGATACAGACCTCCAAAGGGGGTGCCGGTATCTCGGCAAAGTTTTAAATCCGCTGGTCACGTGGACCAATAGGAAGCCTCACCGGATGACGTCGCGGCTTCCTATTGGCCCGCAGGGCGCGAGTGCTTTCAAACGCGGCCATTACATGATCCCTGCTAGCCAAGTGGAGCAGCTACCGTCCCCCCCTACGGAGGTAAGTGTCTCCGGAAGCAGGGGGTCCCCGAAGCTGAAATGAATGGGGTTCAGCTTCAGAGACCCCCTGCTTCAATCCTATATATATAAAAAAAAAAAACGCTTGGATTGTCTCTTTTAACAACGTCTTCGGTTATAATGCTACAATGCACCAATAAATAACATTTACAAGTAGAATTTGTTCTGTTTCGTAGGAATACATTGTACACGTTGATCCCGTGACGCAGCTGGGTTTGAATACAGACAGTGTTCTTGGTTACAGTATTGGTGAAATAAAACGCAGCAACAATGCCGCGAGTCCCGAGCTGCTGCCCTGTGGGTATCTCGTGGGGGAAAACAACACCATTTCTGTCTCTGTCAAAGGTAACTGGGGTATTGGATTTATAGGGGCAGCAGTGAAGCGTATTATTATGTAGTGTAGACAGGAAAAGCACACTGCAAATGAAGTGAAATGTCCTTTGTGCTTAATTGTGCATACGTTTCCTTACTAAAGAGCTTTTAATTTCTTATGTTGAATTGAGTTAAAAAGAGTTTTTCACGGTTACAGAAGAGCGTTATCTGCACTTTCATATGTGAAGCTGCCGTTGGATCTAAACAGCATTTTATAAAATGACTGTCGCTTTTTATTTTATCTAGATCTCTTACTTAATCTTGGAAATAGTTTTTTTTTCCCCTCTCAGCTTTCTGTAAATACATGCAGATAAACTATTTGGTCCTGCTTTGATTATATATGTATGTACATGCAGACCTGGATTACGCATTAGGTACAATGATACAGTACCCATGGCCTACGAAAAAGTTTTAGACCCCCAAAAAATCTCAGATGAACTGTGTTCTGCGACCTATAAGGTTTTTCCCTGTTCTGATGGTGCTATCTCTCCTCACTGCAATGTTGCAACAATGTATCTTGTGGCTTCCCAGCCTGTTGCTGTTGGCAACCCCCCTCTGCTCATATTTGACTTGGTTTGCCTATCCTCTCCCTGATAGTTGGTACACCCCATGACTTGTTACTGCTTGTACAGGAAAGCATGCTTTCTTTTCCAACCAGCAGCCATAGTGAGTTGATATATCTTCACTGTTTTCCCAGAACAATCATTCTTTTTTTTACCTTCTCCCCCACAAATGTTGCCTGCAAGTTATTTTATACGTGTGCATTTAAAGGACATACTTGAAAACGAGAGGTAACTCTCAATGTATTTCTTCCTGGTAAAACATTTTATAAAATAAATATAAGGAGACGAGTTTAGCTACCTGATCCTACTCACTTGCCACAATAAGCCTGGGCCAGAATAACTTGACTTAAATAGCTTTACAAAACCTTTTTATTATAATAATACATCTACAAATGTTGACGTGTATATATACAATTGTGTGAAAAAGAAAGTACACCCTCTTTGAATTCTATGGTTTTACATATCAGGACATACTGTAATAACAATCATCTGTTCCTTAGCAGGTTTTAAAATTAGGTAAATACAACCTCAGATGACATATTACACCGTGAACAGAAGGGGGTGTAATCAGGCGCTCCTAATGAACATGTGACAAATTGAATACCATGAAAATAATTTAAAAAATATAATAAAAGTGAACTCTTCTAATATTATCACATATAAAATTAAATAACAACCAAGTCTTCACAATGTAGCATAAACCACCACGAATAGTGAATAGAGTTAAATGTGATAAAAAATAGATGGCAGCTACAAGAATAAACCCTCTATAGGTCTGTGCCAGATCTATACGAATCTTCTGTGTCTTCCAGTTGAGGGGAGCGCAATTGGTCCACAGCGTATGTGAATAAAAAATACAGAAATATATAGTGCAATATTGTATGACTAAATGTCCTGTCTAGTGGAAAAGTGCTTGCTACACAGTCACAGATTACTAGATGTCAGATGGCATGTTGGAGACACTTCTCTCTAAAGCTGGAGTGATGATAAACAGCGTGTAGAGATATCGAAGTCTGTATCTTATATCTGTACGCCCCACAGGTTCTTTCACTCAGTACAGCATATATGTGGAAAGGGGAGATTGACATAACATAGTGTGGTATGGTCGGTCACTCGATAGTAGGCAATAGGAGTTTAACAATTTTCCACTCGCATGTATAAGGATTTGGAACAGCAGTATAGAGACACTTCTCTCTATTAGGGATGGAGTAATGCTGAACAGTGGTGTAAAAGTATGGAGACACTTCTCTTTCTATTGAGTGCGATGTAGTTTGCAGGTGTGTAATCACGATGCCACCATGGCTAGTTCAGTCAGGGATGTGTGCCCCGTAGATGTAAAACAAAACAAACCCACAATGGTATAGTGTATCAAATTATCTATTAGATGATAGTAGATAAACATGTATATACACTCACATTGTAAAGTACAATACCGGGCATGGTACGAAATCACGTAGCTAACACAGGATACTCAGCGTCTCGATACACGGCGTGCGCCTCCGTATCAGACTCCTACGTCACTTCCAGGGACGACTCGTCTTTGGGCGGAGCTGAGCAGGGGGTTCACTATCACCGCAGCGCTGATCAATCTGTAGCTGTGAGGAAACTGGATTCTATGCGTTTCACTGGTTAGCTTTGTCAGGAAGTAGCGCAACAGCATAGCAGAATAGTACCATGTACAGGCATACCCCGGTTTAAGTACACTCACTTTAAGTACACTCGCGAGTAAGGACATATCGCCCAATAGGCAAACGGCAGCTCACGCATGCGCCTGTCAGCACGTCCTGAACAGCAATTCTGGCTCCCAACTTGTACCGAAGCTGTGCGCAAGCGGGGAGACTAGGGAGCCTGTTACACATGTGTTATTTACATCAGTTATGCACGTATATGATGATTGCCGTACAGTACATGCATCAATAAGTGGAAAAAAATTAGTGCTTCACTTTAAGTACATTTCCGCTTTACATACATGCTCCGGTCCCATTGCGTACGTTAATGCGGGGTATGCCTGTAGTGTGTTGGATATCTAAATTAATTGGCTATATGTGTGTGTATGTATGTGTATATATATATGTGTATATATATATATAAAATATATATTCATTAATAGAGAGAGAGAGCTCCTTTGGGGCAGGTATGTCCTATGGCAGCTACATGTCATGGGACATAATTGACAGAAGACGTTCAACAGGATAATGTAGCAACCTCCCCAATTATCATGTTTTTTTTATTTGTACCTTACCTATACCAGGCCGGTACTCCAAGCTCTTCCCTGATCCCCTGATCTCCTTCATGTCCCCCGACCTCCAGGTTATCCACTTTAAAAATAAATTAAAAAAAAACACGACAAACAAGGCCGCTAATCATGTCCCGTTCCTTTTATTTCAGGACTTTCTGAGAACAGTTTGGACTGCCTGGTATTTGAGAGTCTTATCCCGAAGCCTATATTGCAGCGATACGTCTCCCTCTTAATGGAACACAGGCGGATTATCTTGTCCGGCCCAAGCGGGACAGGGAAGACCTACTTGGCGAATCGCCTTTCTGAGTACATGGTGCTACGTGACGGGAGGGAGCTAACCGATGGAATCATTGCTACCTTCAATGTAGACCACAAGTCCAGCAAGGTAAAAAAAAAATCTAGGTTAGATGGGACACCCAAGGGAATCAGTCATTCATTCGAGGCTCATGAACATTTACTATTAAATGGCGATGATGTAATACCATAATTTTTCTTCCCAGGTTTTTTAAATGCTGCATTAATGGCATACAGTTTGCATCGGTGTAACTTTGTAACACACTGGACAATATAATGTTGTAACTTTAGATCACACATTCATTAGACCTTCCAGTAACAACTAGAACGCTCCTTTTAATGCATCTAAACCTTGTGTTACAGACACTGTTTCCACAACATTAATAGTTCATTAATGGCAGGGGGTCTGAGAGCTAAACGGTGTTGATTTGAGCTCCATGGACACCCTGCTTCCTGATATAATTACCGCCGTAGCTGCTGCTGGTAGGAGCTCCGGCTGGGCGATCAATATGGCGGTTTAACATTTCTGCGGGCCAATAGGAACCCGCAATGTCATCCCTTGTGGCTTCCAAATGGCCCACGTGGCTTGGGAAACGCAAACTGCGCAGAGATACCGGCAGCGCTTACGGAAGTAAGTATCTCGGTCAGCAGGGGGGGGTCGCCGGAGCTGAAATCAAAGCGGTTCAAATATGGAGACGGCCCTGTTTCAATCCTATATAAAAATACAAACGCACACGACGCGTCGCCAGGACTTCTCTTTCCCATTGTTTTGCGGGCCCCTAGGGCAGCTATGGGGTTAAGCATTACAGCAGTTTAACAGGGTTTCCATGTTGTGCTTTCCAGGAGCTTCGGCAGTACCTCTCCAACCTCGCCGATCAGTGCAATAGTGAGAATAACGCGGTGGACATGCCTCTCGTCATCATTTTAGACAACTTGCACCATGTCAGCTCCCTGGGAGAGATCTTCAATGGGCTTCTCAACTGCAAATATCACAAATGGTATTCAAGCTTTATGACTTTGATTTTGGCAAGTGTTGGGTTTTGTTTAATGATGGCAGAAGTGACATGTTCGCCCAACCCCCCTCCCCCCCCCTTTTTTTTTCCACCGTAGCCCGTACATCATCGGAACCATGAACCAGGCCACCTCGTCCACGCCAAACCTCCAACTCCATCATAATTTCAGGTACATTGAATTCTAAAGGCTTTACAGATCCTCTAATGTCTCATTAGATAATGGCCTAGCTTTCATGAGTTGCGAAAGAGACATTGACACTCCCAAAACATTTTTGATTCGGGATCTGACCCGCCATTTACCAGTGGAGGGCACTAGAGAGCTATGTATTGTGTGATAGCCAAAAGGTTAAGGGCCATAGTTACATAAGACATGCTCTGCCTCTGGAAGACACCTTGAATGGGTCATCAGGTGTCTTCCATTGCCGGAAGGCATCTTATGTCATGGCACGACTAGTAAATATGGGCCTCTCGGTCAGTAGGTTATGCCTTAAACATTTGTTTTTTTTTTACACTTGTAGTTGTGAGTAACAAATAGCGTGGTACAAAAGGGCGATTGATATAATCAAATGATGGAACAAATGTTACATCAATTTAGCAAGAATAGCACACCTATTACAGCAAGCAAATAGCTGAATATAGGTCCTCACTGGTTAAATGATTTAAGTGGTTCAGTTCAATTCATCGAACTACTGATTGAGCCACCTGTTCTCATGTGAGAATGTCTCTAAAACCTGGAGTGTTGGGGATCTTTGGGCACTGGAGTTGGCAACCTCTGTTGTAGACAATCAATTTGATGGTGTTACCGAAATACCACCTCTTATCCTCGGTTCGTCTTTTAGATGGGTGCTGTGTGCTAACCACACTGAGCCAGTGAAGGGCTTCCTTGGTCGCTACCTCAGAAGAAAGCTCATTGAAACAGAAATCAGCTGCAGAACAAGAAATTCAGAGCTGGTTAAAATCATAGACTGGATACCCAAGGTGTGGCAACATCTCAACAAATTCCTGGAAGCTCACAGCTCCTCCGATGTGACAATCGGTGAGAATGTTGCACTATCTCTATCATTTGATGGTATAGGAATTGATAATGAATGGGAATTAATTCTGTAAAACATTTTCAGTTGTATTAACGTCTCCGTCAGTTGCTGCAGTGTGACAAGGTGCTGCAGAACCATCTCTGCTGTGTATAGATGTGTCCCTGTATTAAAAAGATGGGATTCGTGGTTATAAATGATATCAAGTATTGTTGGTGGTTATGTATTTTTACATTCTGCAGAATTAATTATGGATTTTCTTTCTGTGTGGTTTCACATCACAAGAATGCACCTAATTATTCCTGTTCAGTTCTATATGACCTAACTCACGGGTGCGCAAACTGGGGGGAGAGACATTTTCTGGGGGTGGGCACGGCACTTTCAAAGGCCCAGAGCTCATTCCAACAGTTACATTAAATGCTGGGGGTGCGATCGAGGCCTCTTTAAGTCCCCTACCTTCTCGGGACACGTCGCCATGGCAACGTGGCGTCAAATTATGCGGAGGTCACATAATGTTGTGACGTCCAAAAATGCTGGGGTGAAGGTGAGGGGGTGCGAGCGTGGGGGGGAAGGGGGAGAGCAGGCATGGGGGCGCAGACAGACAAAAATGTTTGCGTACCCCTGACCCAAGAAAAGGTTGTATCCATAGTGCCACTCCAAGTATATACAGTATTGAAGTTGCAAAGACATAAACATTCATTTTTCCCTCGCCTACTCCCGAATTGTTAATGTGTGTTTGTTTCTTACTTTCTAACAAAAGAATAACTGCACAGCAAGAGTATATATGAGTATATACTTTAATAAGTTCTATATTTGTATGTATATTGCTAGATATGTAGATAATGACATGACCAGTACTAAAAGTAAAGAGTTTTCTTTAGAGAAAGATGATGTTTTTAGACTTGGCTTTTAAGCGGTCTTCCAGACGTCTCTATGAAACGGGCACCATTCTAGTGGAATCATTTAGAATTGGAAACTATTTTCATGCTTTCTTTTGGATAAGTGAGAAGCCAACATATTTATGTATACAGAATTCGGCCATCTTTTCCTTAAGCAATGTGCTAGTTGTGTTGCTCTACATCTAATGATCTCCGGGTTATCGTTGTTACAGGACCTCGTTTGTTCCTCTCCTGCCCAATAGACGTAGACGGTTCAAGAGTCTGGTTTACCGATTTGTGGAACTATTCCATCATCCCCTACCTTCTGGAGGCGGTGAGAGAGGGACTGCAGGTGAGACTCTTATAACAATCTGATTTGAAACACAACCACAAATAGCAACAGGTATTAGAAAACGTATTCACAGGTGTAGCATAGCTATCTCAATGCAGTTTCAATGAAGTGAAAGTATTCGGCCATGCAACACTTTCTCACCCATTTATGAATGACCGTTTCACTCTTTAAATGCCCAGGGTAGTTGATCAGCCGAATTCTAAAGCGCACAAAGGTTACCATCTCGCAGCGCCTTTCACTAAATTGTTACGTCAATTTGTCTACAAAATAGGGAGTGTTTGCTAACTGTGCTGTATACTCCTAGTAAAGCCCGCGGTCACTGTGGCTTATCAATTCCTTGTTCCTCTGCATTAGTTATATGGCAGAAGAGCTCCCTGGGAAGATCCTGCCAAATGGGTGATGGACACCTATCCGTGGACGGCCGTTCCACAGCAACACGAATGGACCCCTCTGCTGCAGCTGCGGCCTGAAGATGTTGGCTTCGATGGATACTCTGTGCCAAGGGAAGGAACATCCAGTAAACCGGTCCCACCCAGTGATGTGGAAGGTGATCCTTTGGTAAGAACACCATTGAAATCCTTGTTGGAAGTTGTACAATGTGTATTTTTTTGTTGGTTTTCAAGACCTAATGTCATATTCCCGGTAAGGACGTATCGTGCTGCATTGTATAACATTGCAAAGTGTTCCTATTACACTCCAGCCCCAAACATCAGATTTGGCCCTCTCTTTCCATTCAAGCGGCCTTTACAAATGCAAAGGTTATCCAACCAGAAGTTCTGCCAAAGAACCGCAAATACAAATCTCACTTGCGAGCACATTTACATGTTTCTGACAGGTCTGCAAACCAGGCCAGGAATTCTGGGTAATGACATGCAAATGAGCACACCGTGTCACCTTTTGCTTCGTGTCCATTTTAACACTATAAGCTCATGCGTATTACGCAATGGCCCAGTGACTCTTGCACCCATGTATGTGTGTACGATTTCACTTGCCACTGTCTCTTGCAGATGAATATGTTGATGAGGCTGCAGGAGGCAGCGAACTATTCAAGTCCGCAGAGTTATGACAGCGACTCGAACAGCAACAGCCATCACGACGACATCCTGGATTCATCCCTGGAGTCGGCGTTGTGATCCCGCACTGAAAGCCAAGAGATGCTTCCTCTTCCTCCTTCCCCAGAATATACAGCTTGGCTTATGAGAACTTGTAGTTGAGAAAGGAGCTGGTTTCCAGCTGCGGTGCTGGCAACTGCCAGAATAAGACACTTTATTAGAGTTTTTATTCAGTGTGGGTGCAGGCCACCCTATGAACAATTTTGTTTTTGTTTGACAATGTGTAAGAATACGAACTGCACTACTACTTTCTTATATTTAGTTGCCAATGGCTCTCATGCCTGGAACACTGAAGATGTTTTTAGTTTATATATATATATATATATATATATATATATATATATATATATATATATTATATAATATATATATATATATATATATATATATATATATATATGAAACAAATAGAATTGTGCCATGCACTGTCCAGAAGGAAAGTAGAAAGTACACTTGCCTATGCTGCTTTTAACCAAACACACACGGGGTGCTGGACACACCAGCTTCACGCAGTAACCTCAGCTGCAGATAGTAATGGTGCTATGCTGCTTGCCTTGCTCATGGTGTTTAACTCTGGTGCTGGTGGGATATGCAGCGTGTTGCAGAGCAATGCCTTATGTGCCCCTCTGACACCCAAGGAGTTAATGGGCATGCTGCTGAAACAGGGACACCTTACCAGTTGCACTCTTTGAAGTGCAAGAGCCAGGCTTTACATGTTCATCTTTAACAATAATCGGCATTAATATGGTCTAAGTTGCTGTGTAAGTGACACCGAACATAACCAGCTTTTGATCAATCAAATACCAGTAAATGCCCTTTAACCTGTAATTATGAATTCTACTTCCGCTGTACAGGTACAAAAGCCCTGCCGCACAAACAAACACATTGGCCCGTATTGAACCAGCTGTGTTATTCCATACGACGCCTTACAGGTCATTCAAGATTATGGTCCAGGAGGTTTCTTCTGGAATAACACCGCTTTGTAAATATGTCCCATTGGGTTCTAGGCATTCCAGTCCTCTATTGGGCAGAAGCGTTTCTTCACCACTGCTAAGCAAAGGGTGATGGGCTTTGAACATGGGCCATACTGCAGGGATGCTGTGATTCTGGTTGTCTATTTTCCCTCCTTAAATGCACGTGGACAATGTCGGGGTTTTGGCTTGACACTTGTGTTGGGGAACAACATCACCACCTCATAAAGAATTGCAATGAAGCAACCTCTCTCCGTGTCTGCAGCTGTATCTCAGGTAAGACTTGAGACCCAGCATCATCATGCAAGCCTTAATCTATCCTCTTTTGGTGCTTGAAGCAATGCCTTACTTGTTTTGTACAAATATTACATTATTTTTAGGTTGTGTTTTTTTTTTTTCAGTACAGGGCTAAAAAGTAATGTTATTGATACAGTTACCAGAGTTATATGAATGTTCCTAATGTATATTTGATTTTATTTCGTGTAAAGAAAAGGAGGGGAATTAGATAACCATTAGGTTCAGTTCCATCTTGCAGCTAATTTCACTGGACAATTCCTTATAGCAGGGGATCCCCACTCCAGTCCTCAAGACCTCCCCCCCCTCCCCCACAACAGGTCAGGTTTTCAGGATATCTCTGCTTCAGCACAGGCCGCTCAATCAGTGGCTCAGTCAAAGACTGAGCCACCTGTGCTGAAGCAGGCTCTTCGACTGAGCCACTGATCGAGCCATCTGAAGCAGGGATATCCTTACAAACTGACCAGCTTGGGGTTCTTGAGGACTGGAGTTCAGATCCCTTGCATTACACCTTGCAAAATAATTCAAAAAAGGACACTCCCAACAATGACACCTATGTAGCTGATTTCTCTTGTGTATATATATATTTGGACACTTTTTTTTTTTTGTATTGTTGCTGTTTTTAATATTTGCAATGACAGAATCAAATCATGACTGTTTTTTTTGAAGCATATTGTATAATACCTCACATTTACTGTCTGGTTAAAATGGCTGTAACTTTCCAATAAATCGTTCAACAGGCACGGGGTCTGTGGCCAAAAAAAAGATCCTCATTAAAGATTGCTATACAATCCCGGGGCAGAAAACACAGCTGCACTGAAATATTTCAGCCCTAAAGCTCTCTTGATGGTTAATGGGTCTTTAGATTGTATTTGTACGTGAGCACAGCAAGTGCTTAAAACAAGAGGTTAATTCAATCCTAAATCATGTTCACTACTTCTACCTTATCCAATCAAAGGTCAGATGTCAACAACAGGAGTAACTATAACGGCAAACACTGTTATGTGTATGTATATATGGTGCATTTTCTTTCTACGAATGAATACATCCAAAGTTTAATGACAAAAGTTGTGTGTTAGCAGTTGGTGTGACCAGCTCAAAAAAAAAAATCGCAGTTACTGAGATAATGATGTGACAAAACCTTTCTTTTAGACCACAAAAAAAAACAAATGATTCTGCTTCCCAGCACTGACTTTTGCTACTGTGAACTTGGCTGGAAATGATGGCTGTTTTCAGATCGTTGGCAATTTCCACAGCTTAAAGATACTCTATATTTCTAGGTTTTTTTGGATTATGTATGGTAGATCACCAATCTCTTGTCTGTACCGTTGATGGGTGTTAGAAGTGTCCATTCCACACTCACGGGTTTGTGCTACTTAACACTTACCCGAACACTTCAGTGTCACACATGAGTGCGCAGGGTTGCCTGTACGCGCAGTTCATTGGCTGTCAGAGGGAGGGCGGAAGCGTAGGTTCTCGCCTCGTACACGCCTCCAAAGTTCATCTTAAACATGCAACTACCGATGCTCAAAGGAGGCTCATTGGATGCCAGCATGTCAATCGGAAGAAGATGAGGGCACCACAGACTTTTTTTTCCTTGTTATATTTTTATTTAGCCAACCATTGGACTGAACACAGCAGCCTTTGTCAAGGTCAGTGGTGGCCTACTCTTCTCTCGAGTGTCGGATTTAGTTTTTTGGTGACGCCTTGTCATGTCAACTCGTTTTTAAAAGGGGCAGTTCCTCCCGCGTGTTACGTTTCTTCCCAGTACTGTACAGTAGGGTGTCTGTTGTTAATGCTCTCATATTTTTTTTATTCCCCCCCCCCCCCTGCTCATTCATTGTGAGATTGGTGCGTTCAACCGCTTTAAAAAAAAAAGAACCTACATTAATTTGGTTACCAAGTCAATTTTATTTCGTGACTATAGATCTCAAAGAGCCTTATTTGAGAAGATTAAAGATCAGACCCTTTAATGTCTGCATGGAAAACCGCTCTGTGGAAAAAGTAAGAATAACCCGCAGGCGTTGCCATGTGAAGACTAATACAGGCGTGGGGCATTTTTAAATAAAAATGTAAATTAAAAGTTTTGTTATTTTTTTAAATGAGGTTGGTAATCTGTTTTAAAGGGCATCAAATAGAGCTCACTCTCGAAATAGGCTATTTGGGGGGAGGGGGGGGTACCCACCTTTTTAAGCATGCAAGATTTCACCATCACTCAGGTATGTGCCATTTAGCGCATCCTGTAAGAAGTAACGAGTGTTAATAAATGTTTGCGGTTACAAACAAAAGGTTGGCTATGAATAGTATCATTACTGAGCAAGGTGCTGTTCTTGTGTTCCCCAGAGGGTGGTGCTCCCCCTTTCTCCTTCCACTTGCCATCTTGTCCAACCTGTGGTCCCACCCATACCTCAACTTGGAACCAGATTCTATGCAACATTTAGGTTGTCAATAGTTGCCTCTTCGGAAATAACATGATCCGGAAAAGCATTGAGAGAAGGAACTGGATGGCGCGCTCCCTTCCCCCCGTTCTGTAAATGTTGGGGGGTATTTTTTGCCTATGCCTCAATACAAAGGTTGGTGTATTGAATCTTGACGGTTTATACATTTGTTTTGGTGGACATCGTACAGGAGGTTGATGTTTGCTCTTACATTGGAAGAGTTTATTACGAGATGTACATTTTTCTCATTGTAACATAGACCTGTAAATATTTGATTCAACTGCTGCATTTTGATGACCTTTTCTAGTCATTTTTTTAAAACAAAGAATTAGGAATTGAGTATTTTGTGTACGGTATGTTTCCACCTTTTGTTATTCCTGATGTATTTTCTTTGTTATTATATGAATTAGTGCAGGGGTGGCCACCTCCCAGATCTCAAGGGCCACCAAGAGGACAGATTTTCAGGATATCCCTGCTTCAGCACAGGCGGCTCAGTCATTATGACTGAGCCACTGATTTAGCCACCTGTGCTGAAGCAGGGATATCCTGAAAATCTGACCTGTTGGTGGCCCTTGAGATCTGGAGTTGCCCCCCCCCCTGAATTGGTGCATGATCAGATCATGTCATGCCCAATGTCATGGAGAACGAAAACTGATGATTGTAACCAGTCTTAAATTATTCATGATGAAATAAAATTGATGCTTATTTATTCAGATTCGTATTGATTTTGTTTTTATTTTTGCTTATCTTCCATCTTTGAGTGACTGTACATTATAGAAACCGCAAATACATTGTGCTTTGTCACACGGCTGCGCAGTATGTGTCCTGGTGGTTGAGGAAGGCCCATAATGGGATTAAACGTTGCCTACAACACAGGTAGGAAGCAGGAGACCAAATAAGTAGGAGCATGGGCGTGCAAGATCAAAGGAAAAGGCAGGTGCTCAACAGTATTGCAGTTTGCATACCCTGTATGCTCAGACATGAGCAAACAACCTCCAGCAGCATTACTGGTGAATAGATTGGCCCTTAATGTTGTAATCCCACATTGCCAGCCAGTTGAATTTCTTAGGGGCCACTGAATGGGGAAGAGTTTTTGTCAATCGATCGTTTTCTTTCCCCTTAACGTATCCTGTCCTTATTAGGCTTGTTATATAGTAATTGCGGGCGCGCCTGTGCGAACGTGCGTGTACGTGGCGCACACTTTTTGTATGTATAGAGTCCGTGCTGTCGGGAGCAACTTGCTGGGAAGGTTGTGTGTGTGTGTGTGTGTGTGTGTGTGTGTGTGTGTGTGTGTGTGTAGATTGTGTGAGTGAATAATTTCTTAAATAAGATTTTTAAAAGAAAAAATGTTGAATAATGTTTTTTTTATTATTTGTGCACTTATTCACACACACACACACACACACACACACACACACACACACACACACACACACACACACACACACACACACACACACACACACACACACACATACATTAACAGCGGCGGTAGCGGCGCAAATGCATTATTTTCTTCATCTTCTCCCTCGTCGCCCAGCTCCACGCTCACTGCCGTGCGCGCTCACGCCACCATTATAGAAAGGTTGACTAACCTCAGCCAACTAAAACTGCCGCGCGCATGGCGTAGCAAGCGCACCCTCTATAGAACAGCCCTTAGAGAACCAATAAAGATAAGGGAAGGTGAGATGGGGGGACTCTGGCAAGTACAAACTCTTGCTGACCACGCAGTTAGATCAAGCAAAAGCCAGAGGAAATCGCACCCCTCCCAAGTCTGACTTGAACAAATAAAATAAAAAAAGGTATCAATCACCCAGATGTGACCCCTTGAACATGTCACTGGAATCCGTTCACTTTGGTCCTAAGAGTGATTGCTCCTTGAACTCCCAAAGAGTGGGACACGCCTGCTTTAGCAGACTTGTTAGGTCTTAGGCAAAGCCCCCGGTAATTTGGCTGCAACGCGCGCCCGCGAGATTGGCGGCGCGTGCAGCCGATTCCCCGGTCTGCAGCTCACTGCAGGAAGAGAGACCGGGGGGGGGGGGGCATGGCGGGGGAGTGACGGGGCGCGGCCATGACGTCACCCAGCAGGTTCGCCCTCATTGGCTGAACCGCCGGGGGGCGTGCCTTATCGCTCGACGCGAGTCCTGCTCTCAATTCTATTGAGAGCAGAAGCAACTCTCGCCCCAGCGCTGCGGCCCCCCCTCGCAGCGGGCCTGGCGCCATTCAGGGGAGGGCTCTAGTTCGTGCAGCGTCCGCTGTAGGCAGCGGGGGCAAGGCCTTAACTTACTTGGTATCGGTTATCTTCACTTTTTAACCATGTTAACTGTTCAGTTTCAACCAATGAACTTTGAGATAAACACGTCGTATGAAAAAGTGTTCAATGACGAGTACTTCTTGTTTTGTAGAAAGTTGGCGTTTTATAAGTTTGCCTCTCAGGGCACCGACAGGGCAGGTATTAAGGATATCCCAGCTTCAGCACAGGTTGCTCAGTCAGTGGCTTTCTCACTCTGAGCCAACTGTGCTGAACCTGGGATATCCTTAATACCTGGTCTGTTGGTGGCTCATAAGGATGGAGTTTGCCCCCCCCCCTGACTATAGCGTTGAGACCATGGTTACTATTTAATCTCCCAGAATCCCCTGCCGGTCTCATCCATACTATGTATAGTCTGTTATTCCCAAGTGCAGACCGTGATATCAGAATGCAATTAAAGGGGCAAACTTGTAGGACCAAAGTGACCTTATTCCAGTGACATGTTTAAGGGGTCTTATATGGGTACTTTTTTTTTTGCCTAAATCTGATACCTGTAAGTATTGTTTTATTGTTGTGAGTCCTCTGCTGCTCCCTTTTGCATGATTTCACTGTGATCAGCAAGGCTTGTCCCTCATCCCCACCTCCCCTTATCTCTGTTTGTTTTCTGATAAGGGCAGTGCTGGAGTCCTAAATAAAAAAGGTGTAGAAACTTTATTTTCTTCCTACAACACCATCTTAAACATGTCAATTTTATGTCAATTCATATTTCACATTTTCCTAGTACAATAAAGTAAACACAATAAACATAATTTTTAGGATTCGACATGCTCTTCTCTCCAGCTTCTCCCCCACATGCTCCCCTCCTCGCCAGCTTCTCCCCACATGCTCCCCTCCTCACCAGCTTCTCCCCTCACATGCTGCCCTCCCCACCAGCTTCACTCCCCACATGCTGCCCTCCTCAGCAGCTTCACTCCCCACATGCTGCCGTCCTCACCGGCTTCTCTCCCCACATGCTGCCCTCCTCACTGGCTTCTCCCCCACATGCTCCTCTCCTCACTGGCTTCTCCCCCACATGCTCCTCTCCTCACTGGCTTCTGCCCCACATACTCCCCTCCTCACCAGATTCTCCCACACATGCTGCTCTCCTCATAAGCTTCTGCCCCACATGCACCCCTCACCAGATACTCCCCCACATGCTCCTCTCCTCATCTGCTTCTCCCTCACTCCCCCCTCTTTTCTCTCCCCTCTCTATTGTAGTCTCTCTTCTCCCCTCTCCCCTTCTCTCCTACCCCCTCTCACTCTCCTCTCCCTCTTTTTCTCCCCCCTTTTACTCTTCCCCATCATCTCTCTTCTCCCCCCCCCCATTTCTCGATTCTTCCCCCCATATCTCTTTTCTCCCCCCCTATATCTCTCTTCTCTTCCCCCCCCCCCAGATCTGACTTCGCTCATGCTTGAGAGCGGTGATGTCACCGGGTGTCCTGTCTATTTTGCAAGCGCGCGCGTGGGGGGATTGGGGGCATGTTGACCGCACTTCACTCTTCTTTTTTTTTTTTTGTCTCCCCAAGCACCAAGCTTGGGAGAGCGTGCGTGCCCGCACAAGGGCGCACCGCGTGAGCAGGGACAGGACAATTTAAATGGCAGGAATTAAACTCTGCAAGTGCTGCGGGCTCAGCGCTAGCGTGGGCGCAGCATTACTCTCCTCCCCCTTCTCTCTCTCTCTTAGGCCTGGGACATAGTGAGTTTGTCCGGGCTGAGGCTCAGGGAAAGCGGTGCTTTCCCTGGCCTTACACAGCGCGCCGTCCGGGGGCGGGCCAGTGACGTCACGGAGGTGGTTCACCCTCATTGGGTGAACCGCTCACGTGACCGGCCCTGCGCTCCGGCAAGCAGGAAAATCTCAAACCTCCGTCCGACACGCGCTTTCCCAAGTGTGCTGACGCGTGCGCGAGCCCTTGCTAAAGCCGCTCTCATTGCGGCTGCAGGGGCTCAGTGCTGAGCAGCAGCACGGTTCAGCACGGAGCGCTGACCATGTCCGAGGCCTTACTGTGCTTGCTTACTATCCCGTGAGCTCAGGCTGGACTCCCGGGGACGGTATTTTCTGATGTGTTCCTGGTCCACTGTAGCCATGGATAAGGGTAAAGAAAACACTTGATTGACAGCCTCCTCCCTATTCTTGGACTACTTATAATTTCAACTGGCTGACCATCTGCGATTGCAACTTTAAAGTCTCTTATGCCATGTTAAATTTATTCCAGGCAACCGGGATTGTGAAGGAGATTTCATCATTCAGACTGTGCAAGTACCACTTTTGTCCACCAGATGACAGCCGAGTCTAGTTCAAATGAATCCTCCTGGTCTGCGGTATTCTGCCCGCTGCTTTAAGTGAATGGTACAGTGCCTTTTGAGACCGAAATAACTTCATTTCAGTGACTTGTTTAAATCTGGGAGCTCCGTACCTATTTCAAAAATGGTTAAACATTTCAATCTAAAACATGGGAGAAAATTGATTTCTTCTGCAGACTTCCTTTTGCGGGATGACTTGGAGCTAAGATAGAATAAAGTATCACAATGGATCCTTTTGTTGGGAAATTGACTATTCTGCATTTAGCAAATGTGTCTCTAAATGGTAATTTATCAGCATAACTTATACCTCGTTTGCCCCATGTCAGCTAGTGATTGGGGAGGTGGGTTACCGGAGCAGTCGCCAGATGCACATATGACATATACCCGGGGTGCACAAACTTATTTTGCTGCGCCCCCCCCCTGCCTTGCTCCCTCTGTTCCTGCGCCCCCCACCTTACCTCGCACAGCGTCAAATGACGTCACGGGGTCGTGTAACGTCACATAACCCGCGGCGTCATTTTATGCCGCGTTACCAAGGCAACCGTGACGTCGCATGATCCCGTTGTGTCATTTGACGCCGTGTTGCCATGGTCACGCGTCCCGAAGCCGGCCGAACCTCGGTAAGTAGAGGTTGCAGAGGCCTCGCGTGGTACCCCGGCATTTAATTTAAATGCCTTGGGGAAGAGTGCGGGACCCGGCATCTACCCCCCCAAAAAAAATCTCTTGTCCCCCCCCCCCCCAGTTTGTGCACCGCTGACATATACAATCCTGCATCTGGGTGCAGCGCATTCTTTCCTTTCTATGTGCATCAAAGTTCTCCATGTCTGACTTGGTGTAAAGTCCTCCAACTAAAGATTTGTGTCAAACTCTTGTTTAATACGTTGTTAGATTCGGCGTTGACGCAGGTAAATATATATTTTGTTGCTTTTCTGCATCTCCTGTTCTTACATTTCATTATCTTGATAGATTTCCCCCCATTGAGTGCAAACTACAGGCATGCCCCTCATTAACGTACGCAATGGGTCCAGAGCAGGTATGTAAAGCGAAAATGTACTACCTTTTCCCCCCCCCCCTCCCCCCCCCACTTATCGATGTTTCAGTACAGGTAGGGAGCCGGTAGTACGTGCTGACTGTCGAATGCGCGAGCTGCCGTTTGCCTATTGGGCGAGGGGAATCAGCGCGTCACTACTACGGCGGTCTGTAGGGCAGAATAAGTGGTATGGGGCGATTGAAAATATGTTCTTACTCGTGAGTGTACTTAAAGTGAGTGTCTTTAAACTGGGGTATGCCTGTATATTGCTCTTGAAGGGGTTTCCAGTTGTGTCTTTAGATTTGAAGCCAGTATCATACATCAGTTTAATTTGACCATGGAGGAGGCCGATCTACTCATTAACTACCCTTTCTCATCATTACCCTGGGCCAACCAACCTTCACAGAACACCTTATTCTAACATTTTCTTTGGCAAATGTATTTTTGTAGCTTACTAATGCATGCAAGATATGATGTACTTAGGGTTGCTACATTTATGTTTTTCATAATACGGGGCGCCGAAATCCAGTATGAAAGTGTGACGTCGTAATGAGCGATGAATGATTTGAAAATGCTTGGAGCTGAATGGTATCTTCCGCTTGACCGCTGTATTCTTTGGTTTTTATCCTCTCTGCTCTTGGCCGGTGCGGGTAAAGTCGCGCGCTCAGCTAACAAGTAGCGGTGGGAGAAAAAGTAGCGCCTGTAGGGGCGGGTGGTGGCCTAACTTTTATTATTTTAATCATTTAGTAAGGCGAGATATATCGGTAAAGGTAACTCTTACACTCAAGTAGAAATGTTACATTTTTATAACTGATTTAATTCCAGTCATTTTTAAGTTCAGGCATTTCACGTCAAGGCCCTAAAATAAAGGACAATGATGCATCCCGACAGAGTTTTCGGGGATAAGCAGTAGCGGATTTCCTGTTGGGCCCAGGCCTAGGGTGGTAAAATTTGGGGGTGTCAAAAATGTCCACCTCCATATGCATTTGCCACACACTCGGGCCTAATGGGAATGCACTTAGCTGTGTTGCCACCTCCTTGATGCCACCCCTCCATCTCCTTTGGAATCCCAGCGTCAAATGATGCCGCGGTCGTCCCAACGTGACGTCACACGGCGTCTCGTTGCCATGGCAACGTGACATCAAATTAGGTCATGACGTTGCATTACCATGACAACCCCGACGCCGTGCACCGTCACGTTGATGATGTCTACGACGTCATTTGACGCTGGGATTCTAAAGGAGGGGGCAGTGACACAGCTAAGTGCCTAGGGCCAGTGGATTTTGAAATCCGCCGCTGGAGACAAGTCATTGAAATAAGGAACAGTCCCATATATAAGGGACGTCTGGCAACCCTGGATATATGGTTATGCCATAATAGACATTGGATGCTGGGAGAGATCACATGTGATGGGCAGTAGGATTCTTGCTAGCAGCAGTGTACATTTCAGGGAAGCTTGTCATCTCCTCATCTCAGGTTTGAGGCTGTGGTATTTGCAAATAAGTGACAGCAGATACCGGGCAGAACTGCAGCTGTGCATCTTTTCAGTTCTCCAGGTTTCATTGGTATTCATTAGAATAAAAGAATAGAAGCTTAAAGATGGGGGTTGCAGGACAAAAACACTTCCATGTAATGGACCTTTGTGTGGTCATTTCCTGCTAGGTATCTCTTTATAAGCCACTAACCAGAAGCATTCAATCATTATACCATGGCTTGTGATGGGAGACTATTATCTTGCTAACTAAAATTCTAAAAACTACAGGCTTGTAGATCTCTCTGTCTGTCTTTCTTTCTGTTCCTCTAGGTATCTCTCTGTCTCTCTCACTCAAATCAAATCAAATCAGCTTTATTGGCATGACGAAAGAACATTTCAGTATTGCCAAAGCGTGAATAGTAAGGGGTGGGGGACAATAATTACACGAATACTAGGGGGTAGGGTATAATGATTGCAGGGTATATGGGTAACAGTTTCACACAGGGGTGTGGGGGTTAGTGGACGTCTCTCAGCTTGTGGCAGGTGCTGATATAGTGTGCAGCCAGTTCTGCTGTGGTTTCATCTTCTCCCAGGAGGGTCGCTATTTTTTGGTTCTCCTCTATATTATTAAAGTT
Source organism: Ascaphus truei (assembly GCF_040206685.1). Classification (NCBI taxonomy): domain Eukaryota; kingdom Metazoa; phylum Chordata; class Amphibia; order Anura; family Ascaphidae; genus Ascaphus; species Ascaphus truei. Next base: position 29,684,443 of record NC_134494.1, read on the forward strand.
CTGGATAACAGCAGTTAGTTTCTCTAGGTGGGCACTCCTCACTTCAGAGTATTGTGTGCAACGCAACAGGAAGTGCGTTTCATCTTCTACTAGCTCCTATCTTTGGCACAGTCTCATCTCCCGGGGCTTCCAGTTCTGTCTGTGTCTGCCTGTTTCTATTTCTAGGCTGTGGGCACTTATTCTGTACTGGCCCAGGGTCTGTCTCTATTTTGGGTCTTTTACCTTCAGTAGGTAGGGTGCCAGAGTGTATTCTCTCTGTAGGCTGTGGTAGGTTTCCAGCTTCTTTGAGCGCTGGATATCATCACTCTCTGTCTCCCTCTCTCACTTTTTGTCTGTCCCTACCCCTCTCTCTTTCTCTTTCTTTGTAAGGTTGCAAAGAAATATGTTTTTACAAATTCAAAAAAGTAAGGCATTACATTAGATTTCCAAAGTCCTACAGCATTAAAATGAAAGGGAATAATCAATGGGTTTTTGTTATACAAGAGTTTGCGAGATTGTACCTTTTTAATATTAGATATATATGATAATTATTGGCATTTCACAAAACATCAACAAGAATACACACAAATGGCAGGGATTCGCTATGCGCCAATGTTTGGTATTGCACCCCTATTTGATATAGATTTGGATGGCAGTTAATGCTGGATCTGGGTGCAATAGCCTGCATCAGACTTTGGTGAATCTCCCTTTATGTGCTTGATCCCAAACAAGTCATGAGAATTGGCTCTCATGATAAGTGCTTGGTAGCAATCCAAATTCTCTTGCATTGAGCAGCTAAGACCCTGTGGTGTTACTGAAGCCGGATACCTCACAGTTCTTGAGAACTTTCTCTAAGGATGAAGAATATTCAACTGTAATGTACCGTATTAAAGAAAAATGTAACTTGAAACAAAAAAATAGACCAGCCCCCCAAAAAAAGTTAGACAAAGAGGTAATAAATGACTAAATCCAAAAACATGACATGTGCAAGTCAGAATAAGGGAGCACCAACAAGACCCCCCGAATATCAAGTCAGCCGAAAAGAATGTCCACAGCACTCAAAGGGGTGAGTATCAAGAGATCGATTCACATAATAAGGTCGGGACATACAGCAAAGCAAGATCTTCACAGCAATGCTTCAGGTCTCCATGACCCCCTCTCAAGCTGGTAAAGAAAAATGTAACATTGTAGGCCACTCAAGCAGCTAAAGGGTTAATGGAGATTTGTCACCACTCACTCTATTATAATCACCACTCGTACTTATATTATCACCACTCACTCTTCTATTAGTATAACCATTCTCCTATTATCACCATTCAATATTATATTATCACCACTCACTCTTATATTATTATCACCACCACTCACTCATACATTATTATCACCACTCACTCTTCTATTATTATAACCATTCATTTTTTTTATTATCCCCACTCAATCTTATATTATCACCACCACTCACTCTTATATTATTATCATCACCACTCTTATATTATTATCACCACTCACTCATACATATCATCACCACTCACTTGTATTATCATCACTCCCTCATATCACCACTCACTCTTGTATTATTATCACCACTCACTTATATTATCACCATTCCCTTACATCACCACCCACTCTTCTATTATTATAACCATTCACGCTTATATTATTATCACCACTCACTCATATCACCACTCACTCTTCTGTTATTATAACCATTCACTCTACTATTATTTTTATCACCACTCACTCTTCTATTATGTTCACCACTCACTCTTGTATTATTATCACCACTCACTTATATTATCACCATTCACTCATATCACCACTCACTTTATTATCACTACTCACTCTAATATTATTACCACTCGCTCTTATATTTTTATCACCACTCAATAATATGAGTATCACCACTCACTCTTCTATTATCACCACTCACTCTTCTTATCACCACTCACGCTTATATTATTATCACCACTCACTCATCACCACTCACTCTTCTGTTATTATAACCATTCACTCTTCTTTATTATAACCAGTCACTCTTATATTATTATCTCCACTTACATATTATTATCACCACTCACTCATATTATCACCACTCACTCTTCTATTATTATCACCACACTCTTATATTATAAGCACAAGCTCTTATTATTTCATCACGACTCACTCTTCTATTATTATCACAACTCACTCTTAAATTATCACCACTCACTCATATTATTATCACCACTTACTCTTCTATTATCACCATCACTCACTCTTCTATTATTATCATCACCACTCACTCTTATATTATCACCACTCACTCTTATATTATCATCACCACTCACTCTTATATTATTATCACCAGTGTTCGACAAATCACCCAAAAATCTACTTGCCCAACCCAAAAATCTACTCGCCCCTAGTCCTGCCCCCAACCCGCCCATAGTCCAGCCCCCAACCCCGCCCCTAGTCCCGCCCCCAACCCGCTTTAAAATAAAATATATTAATAAAATACATTTAATAAATTCCTAGTCAGAACATTCGTTTTTGACATACATGTATTTATTGTATTACATTATACTACAATTAGTCCTTGTTACGTGTGTGTGTGTGTGTGTGTGTGTGTGTGTGTGTAAATGTCGGATCTAGAAATAAAAGCCAGGTGTGAATGACTAGTTTCCTGAACCCCTTAACCAGTGTCTGGACGTCCCCACTTCACAATATCTAAAGCAGCAATCCCGCCTGGGATCTTACCTGATCCGCAGTCCCTCAAAGTCCAGGTACCCTCATTCCCGCAATGTTATACATTGGAGGGGATGTGTTCCCTACCTGTCTTCTGGGTTAGGGGGGATGCTGATGTCTTCCGTGTGAAGCTTGAGTCAGATCTGGAAGAAAGCAGTATAGGTTATTTTGGTGTAGTATAGGGCAGTTAAGATATATAGGGTAAATAAGATATCCAGATTGAGAGAGAGAGTGTGTGAGTGGGAGAGAGAGAGAGTGTGGGTGAGAGAGAGAGTGTGGGTGAGAGAGAGAGTGTGGGTGAGAGAGAGAGTGTGGGTGAGAGAGAGAGTGTGGGTGAGAGAGAGAGTGTGGGTGAGAGAGAGAGTGTGGGTGAGAGAGAGAGTGTGGGAGAGAGAGAGTGTGGGAGAGAGAGAGTGTGTGGGAGAGAGAGAGAGTGTGGGAGAGAGAGAGAGTGTGGGAGAGAGAGAGAGTGTGGGAGAGAGAGAGAGTGTGGGAGAGAGAGAGAGAGTGTGGGAGAGAGAGAGAGAGTGTGGGAGAGAGAGAGAGAGTGTGGGAGAGAGAGAGAGAGTGTGGGAGAGAGAGAGAGTGTGGGAGAGAGAGAGAGAGTGTGGGAGAGAGAGAGAGAGAGTGTGGGAGAGAGAGAGAGTGGGAGAGAGAGAGAGAGTGGGAGAGAGAGAGAGAGAGAGTGTGGGAGAGAGAGAGTGTGGGAGAGAGAGAGAGTGTGGGAGAGAGAGAGAGTGTGGGAGAGAGAGAGAGTGTGGGAGAGAGAGAGAGGGAGAGAGTGTGAGAGAGGGAGAGAGTGTGGGAGAGAGAGAGAGAGGGAGAGAGTGTGGGAGAGAGAGAGAGTGGGAGAGAGAGAGAGAGTGTGGGAGAGAGAGAGTGGGAGACACAGAGGGGAGAGTGTGGGAGACACAGAGGGGAGAGACACAGAGGGGAGAGTTACAGAGGGGAGAGAGGGTGGGTGACACACACACACACACAGGGTGGGTGATACACAGAGAGGGTGGGTGGGTGACTGACTGGGTGGGTGGGTGACTGACTGACTGACTGGGTGGGTGACTGACTGACTGGGTGACTGACTGACTGGGTGGGTGACTGGCTGACTGGGTGGGTGACTGGGTTACTGGGTGACTGACTGGGTTACAGGGTGACTGACTGGGTTACTGAGTGACTGACTGGGTTACTGAGTGACTGACTGGGTTACTGAGTGACTGGCTGGGTTACTGAGTGACTGACTGGGTTACTGAGTGACTGACTGGGTTACTGAGTGACTGACTGGGTTACTGAGTGAGTGACTGGGTGGGGTGGGTGACTGACGTGACTGACTGGGGTGGGGTGGGTGACTGACTGGGGTGGGTGACTGACTGGGTTACTGAGTGAGTGACTGGATGGGGTGGGTGACTGACGTGACTGACTGGGGTGTGTGACTGACTGACTGGGGTGGGTGAATGACCCATGCATACATGTACACACACCCATGCATACACACGCACACACACCCATGCATACACACACACACACACACACACACACACACACAACCATACACACACACACACACACACACACACACACACACACACACACACACACACACACACACACACACACACACACACACACACACACACACACACACAACCATGCATACACACACACACACACACACACACACACACACACACACACACACACACCCCCATGCATACACACACACACACACACACGCATGCATACACACACACCCATGCATACACACACACACACACCCATGCATACACACACACACACACATACACATACACACACACACCCATGCATACACACACACACACACACCCATGCATACACACACACACACACACACACACACACACACACACACACACACACACACACACACACACGCATGCATACACACACACACCCATGCATACACACACACATACACACACACACCCCTGCATACACACACACACACACACACACACATACACACACACACATGCATACACACACGCATACACGACGGGGAAGAATAGGAAAGGCCGCGCGACCGAGCACCACCACTGCCCCGCTCGCCCCCCCCGTGACCATCTCTAGTCCTGCGCGGGAAGCCGGGACAGGGAGAGAAGGGGGGGACACCCCCACTACCATCTCCTGCCCCGCGGGGATCGGCGGGAAGCCGGGACAGGGAGAGAAGGGGGGGACACCCCCACTACCATCTCCTGCCCCGCGGGGATCGACGGGAAGCCGTGACAGGGAGAGAAGGGGGGGACACCCCCACTACCATCTCCTGCCCGCGGGGATCGACGGGAAGCCGTGACAGGGAGAGAAGGGGGGGACACCCCCACTACCATCTCCTGCCCGCGGGGATCGACGGGAAGCCGGGACAGGGAGAGAAGGGGGGGACACCCCCACTACCATCTCCTGCCCCGCGCTGGAAGCGGGGAGTAAGGGGGCTTGCAGGGAAGGAGTAAGGGGGCTTGCAGGGAAGGAGTAAGGGGGCTTGCAGGGAAGGAGCAGAGGGGCCGCAGGATGGAGGATTGGAGAGTACTTACTCTCGTACTCTCCAACATAACTCCGGCCAGAAAGAACGGCCGTTCGTTGGGGGCGGGCTCATATAGAGCCTGGCCGTGCGCCCGCAAAGCCTGGGAGCGCGCGCCAATCGGCTGTCAGGTAGGGAGTTTTTTTTTTTCCCAGCGCGAGCAGGGAAAATTTAGCGCGAGCGGGGGAAAATTTAAAAAAACAAACACGTGTTCTGCTTGGGCCAATATTTACTCGCCCGGCGGTTTAATCCACCCGCCCCGGGCGTGTAAATGTATAGGATTGTCGAACACTGATTATCACCACTCACTATTCTATTATCACCACTCACTCTTATATTATCATCACCACTCACTCTTATATTATTATCCCCACTCACTCTTCAATTATCACCACTCACTCTTCTATTATTATTATTATTACTATTATTATTATTATTATCACCACTCACTCTTATATTATCACCACTGACTCATATTATTATCACCACTCACTTATATTATTCTCATCACACACTTCTATTATCCTCACCATTCACTCTTCTATTATTATAACCACTCACTCTATAATTATCACCAATAACGTATATTATCACCACTCACTCTTATATTATTATCATCACCACTCACTCTTCTATTATCATCACCACTCATTCTTCTATTATTATCATCACCACTCACTCTTTTATTATCATCACCACTCACTCTTAAATAACCACTCATTCTTATGATTGTCAACACTCACTTATATTATTCTCACCATTCACTCTTGTATTATAATAACCACTCACTCTTATATTATCACCACTCGCACTTTTTTTATCACCACTCACTCATATAACCACTCACTCTTGTATTATCACCACTCACACTTCTATTATCATCACAACTCACTCTTATATTATTATCATTACTCACTCATATTATTATTATCACCACGCACTCTTATATTATTATCACCACTCACTCATATTATCACCACTCACTAGTGATGTACCGAGTACCCAGCATTACCCGGCGGATTTTCAGCTACCCGGGAAATTACCCAGACTCGGCAACTGAGAAGTGGGCCCGGCGCCGGGTAATGTCATGGTAGCTGAAAAATACATCATTACTTACATGCTGTCAGCGACGGAAGGTGAGGAAGACCCGTGAGGAAGCCCGCGGCGACATCTAGGAAGGTCAGCAGAGGTCCTGTGGCAGTGGCAGCATCAGCAGTGTGTGTTCAGCCCGCGCGGGAGCTGCAGGACTCCATAGCAGTTTGAGCTGGGGACCATGTGACCCGGAGCAGGAGCAGAAGCGTTCCTATTGGACGGCCGACTCACCATTTACTCTTTTATATTATAATTTCTCACTCTTCTATTGTCACTACTCACTCATATTATCACCACTCACTGATATCACCACTCACCCTTCTATTATTATCAACACTCTTATATTATTATCACCACTCACTTATATTATCACCACTCGCACTTTTATTATTATCACCACTCACTCATATAACCACTCACTCTTCTATTATTATTATTATTATTATTATTATTATTATTATTATTATCACCACACAGTCTTATATTATTATCACCACTCACTCTTATATTATCACCACTCTTATATTATTATCACCCTCGCTCTTATATTATCATCACTCACTCTTCTATTATTATAACCATTCACTCTTATATTATCACTACTCGCTCTTCTATTATTATCACCACTCATTCGTCTCTTATCACCACTCACTCTTTTATATTATCACCACTCACTCTTTTATATTATCACTGCTCACTCTTATATTATTACCACTCGCTCTTCTATTATTATCACCACTCATTCGTCTCTTATCACCACTCACTCTTATATTATTGTAACGGTTGTACCCCCACCCAATCTCGTATTGGCCCCTATGTGAGGAAACTGTCCCATGTTACATGTAATATAGGTTGGTGCACCTGCTGGCTTACAGGACTCCTGAGTCTCCCGCTTGATGGTATAGGGGAATACACCGGGACTGGCTCGTGAGGTATTGCTGAGATCTACCCACTTTTGGTACAACGCCTCCATCTCTTCCAGGTCCCCACGACAGCAGGGAGGAGTCTCTCGAAGAGAACCCCTAGGTGCAGCTTCTCCCTGAATGACTCCAGTCTCAGGCAAGAAGGTTCTTTCTAACAGGGCAATCTTTATTGACATCTTTACTGGCAGACTGTACCTCATAGCAACCGGTCTTTAGCCGCACATTTTCAAGGTTGCCCTCCTCAAGGAAGTCCCTGGACACCACTCCTAGTCAGGGCCCTAGAAGCTGTCCTTGCTCTTCCCTTACTCTCTAATACAGTAAGGGGAATAGTCTGCCCACCTCTCCCCTAAGGGAGGGCCACAATCCTTGCCAGAGCCCTGGCACTGTGTTGGGTCAGATAGTCACACACGGCAACTCTTCTCTGCAGCACATCACACAGAACACACTGCAACACACTAACTTTAGGAAGTGATGCGTAATATATAGCTCCAGTAGGCACCACCCTGTGTCACTGTAAGTGGACACAGAGCATGATGTCACTTCCTTCACTACACAATACACATCACAGGGGATGAGGGCAAACCTCATGATTACTCCTGGCAAACCTGCCCTCTTAACAGGGATTACTGCACAGGAGGAGAGAGGTATGTAACCCCAAAATTACACAGGGCTACATTATTATCATCACCACTCACTCTTATATTATCACCACTCACTCTTATATTATTATCACAACTCAGTCATTTTATTCTCACCACTCACTTATATTATTCTCACCACTCACTTATATTATTCTCACCACTCACTTATATTATTCTCACCACTCACTTATATTATTCTCACCATATACTTTTGAGCTCAGAGCAGGGTCATGACCCTGCTCTGACCAATGGGAATAGAGAGGGCGTGTTCTAATGTCCTGTCACACACCAAACACAAACATGGAATTTAGCAGAGAGAAGTGGAAGCGGGGGGAGGGGGTGAGAGAGGAGGTAATCGTGGGGGAGAGAGAAGAGGGAAGGGGGGGAGAGAGAGGAGGGAAGGGGGGGAGAGAGAGGAGGGAAGGGGAGGAGGGAAGGGGGGGGAGAGAGAGGAGGGAAGGGGGGGAGAGAGAGGGGGAAGGGGGGAGAGAGAGGAGGGAAGGGGGAGAGAGAGGAGGGAAGGGGGGAGAGAGGAGGGAAGGGAGGGAGAGAGAGGAGAGAAGGGGGAGAGAGAGGAGGGAAGGGGGAGAGAGAGGAGGGAAGGAGGGAAGAGAGGAAGGAATGGGGGAGAGAGGGCACAGGGGGGGTGCGAGAGAGAGCAATGGGGGTAGAGAGAGAGAGCAATGGGGGGGAGAGAGAGAGCAATGGGGGGAAAGGGGAAGGAGAGGGGTGGGAAGGGGTTAGAGAGAAAATGGAGACACAGAGACACACACACACAAAGAGACAAAGAGACACAGAGAGAGAGAGAGACACCGACAGGGACACAGAGAGAGAGAGAGAGACACAGAGAGACAGACACACATACAGACACAGACAGCCCCTATACTGCCAATAACTTGCCCCCCTTAAGAGCCACGCCCCCCGCTCCTGTTCTAAAAAAATTGCAGGACACCGATGCTCATGCTTGGAGAGCTGGTGACATCACCGCTCTCCAAGCATGAGCGAGCTCAGCGGAAGCGGGGCCGCAGCCTTAGGCCTGGGACATGGTGCAGGGAGCGGCGCTGGGCAGCGCTGACGCTCATGCTCTCCTGCTCAAGCAGGAGATTTTTCTTGTCCCTGCATGAGCGTTAGCGAGCGCGTTTGTGTGCCGGGTGGGAGGCGGGCCGGGAGGCGGGACAAGCGTGCCACGTCACGGCGCCGACATCATGAACTGCTATTGGCTTATGGCAGTCACGTGACCGGCCCTGCGCTTGCATGAGCGGCAACATTTAAACTTGCCTGTCTCCTGCATTTCCACACGCCTTCGCACGCCTGCGAAAGCATGCGGAAGCGCCCTCTAAAGCCACGCTGATAGGGATAGTGTTTCCCCTCAGCGCGTCTCAGCACAGTCTTTTTGACCATGTCCGAGGCCTTACATTATCACCACTCACTCATATTATTATCACCACTCACTTATATTATTGTCATCACTAACTCATTATTATCACCCGTCACAGTTATATTATTATCACCACTCATTCATATTATCACCCACACTCACTCTTCTATTATTATCACCACTCACTCATATTATTATCACCACTCACTTATATTATTGTCACCACTCACTCATTATTATCACCCGTCACAGTTATATTATTATCACCACTCATTCATATTATCACCCACACTCACTCTTCTATTATTATCACCACTCACTCATATTATTATCACCACTCACTTATATTATTGTCACCACTCACTCATTATTATCACCCGTCACAGTTATATTATTATCACCACTCATTCATATTATCATCCACACTCACTCTTCTATTATTATCACCACTCACTCATATTATTATCACCACTCATTCATATTATCATCCACACTCACTCTTTTATTATTATCACCACTCACTCTTATTTTAGCCATTCAATGCTGGAGGGATCTACAAGCCACGAAAGGGATAAGAAAACACATTGCCAGTAAGGTCTGGAAATGCAATACATATACAGTATTATATGAGTGTTTTGTGGGGATAAGGGCTGCGGTTTGGAAAAGACACAAAGACCAAAAGAAGTGTTCTGCAGCCATATCTGTTCAAAATATAAACATTTCTATGAACTATGTTAACACTAAAGTACTGAATGTGATCAGGACGAAAATGGAAAAGTAAAGACAGTGAAGATTAATTACCATTTTAATGTTATTGATTGATGGGCAGTAAATTATAGAATGGATTACTTTGACATAATTAGGGAAATCCCACCTACAGTACAAAAGGGATCATGGGGACTGGAACTAGAAGTGGGGGGGATTGCAGTCCCCATGGGTTTGTACTTCTTTGCCGACCAGTAATATAGATTTGTTACTGATTTTCCATGAATAGCAATGGAAATTTGTGATCTCCAGAACTATTTAACATCAACTTCTGTTTTGTTAAAGTAGCAATACTGCTTTCCATCTTTTTTTTAAAAAAAAGTTGTTTTTCTTATTGTTACATGTTAAGCATGTGACAATGTATAATTCTACATTCTTACCTAAACTGGCAATCCTTTGGTACTCCTGTTATTAATCTGTCAAAATACTCATGGTGTGCCTAACATAATGGCTGCTTCAGTCAGTGTGACCTAGCAGCTACAATGTATTGATATATTACTTAGGTAACATTATCTATTGTTACAGATTACAGCTCAAACTGCTGGGAACATTTGTAACAAATTGTCCCAAAGCGGAAATTGTTGCAAATATCTTGCACTGCTTGGGGGGGGGGGGGGGGTTAAAACCTGCTATAGAAATCAAAGTATGCTTTAAAACGAATTAAAAATGGCATTATGAGTTGAATAAAAAATAGACAGATGATCTAATACTACAGAACGGATTTATTGAAATAAAAAAAAAAAAAAAAAACTATTTCACATGTTTTGCTGCTTCAAATATCAGTTTATATGTACATTATCAGTTTATATATAGTATATTTTAGCTGGTGCATATCAGTAGGGGAGTTTAACACACACACACACACACACACACACACACACACACACACACACACACACACACACACACACACACACACACACACACACACACACACACACTCTCACACTCTCTCACACTCTCACACTCTCACACTCTCACACACTCACTCTTATGGCCATCACTTGTTTTAACTGGGGATTCCTTTTAGCAAGATAACAATGACAGAGTATGTCAACATAAGATTAATTATATTTATTAGACTAGCTGGATATGATCTGAGTTGCAAAAATATAGACAAAGATTGGCTTTCATTGTCTAATGTACTTCTCCAATTTTCTGTTTATGAAACTGGGATCATGTTGAAATGTTGGAGCAGGAAACTGCCTCCTGCCTCCTTTCTGTACTTATAACAAAATGCAATAATAACAAGCTCTGAAGAACAGTACTTTGTTTTATCAAGTCAGACTCAGGATTAAGTCTACAGGGGAAATTATTTTGTCACGTTCTTGCCGTCTGGTTTATATGGAGTCCCCATTGGAAATGAATATTCATTTCACAGATGTATTCTTTTATTTGTGTTTTTGTGCTATGTTATAACAAAACTGCACATTATAAGGCGGTAATACGAAGTTTACGTTTTGGAAGCTGCAGTATGTTGTAGCAATTAGTCCCATAACTGCATGTATTGCAGATGAATACAGTGACTTCTTAACTCTGAGTCCTTTGGTACAAATACTTACTACAAGGACACAATTATATAGAGTATATTCATTAAATGACCCTTATTATCCTGAATTGTGAATGGCATTGTGTCTCTTCACTTGAAAAATTAAATGTGAATACAATAATTTGTACACCAAGCACAATTATTGAATATCTGGTTTGCTTTTTTCACCTATAAAAGTAGCAAACTATTAACCCCATCAAGAAACTGACATAGGATAATACTATTATTAGTGTCAAACAAAAAGAGATTGTTATAGTCTGAACAATTACTGGGTGTCGAAATATTAATCTTCTAATATCACTCATTTTCACAAAATTGACATTAATACAGAATTGGAGTTCTAAAGTGTACGTTCACTTAAAAGTCAGTTTAGATGTGTTAATTGAGAATAGTTTTTACATATTGTAAACACAGGACATTTGTAAACAAGTTAATATCATTACAAATAAGGCAATAAAAACGTGAATTTAGCCATGCGTTTAATGGTAAATTGTTGGTCTCCTGATTTGTTAAACAACTAAAAGATCAGGTGTTGGATGTTGACTACAAAAATGAAATGAGAATACAACAACTTGTACCCCAAACACGATTATTAAATATCTGTTTTGCTTTTTTTACTTTTAAATATTCATAACTGTAATATCAACCTTTCAAACCGTGTCAAATGTAGAACTTTCACTGCACATATAGTTTAATTTTGCACATAAAAACTTGCCATGCTTACAAGTCTGCGTGAGTTACAGAGGGGGAGGTTTTTTTTGGAGCTATCGTTAAATAACGAGGTGCTACAATTACCTGATTACATTTTGCAGAAACATTCAATTGCTTACGTTACTGTAAAGTGTAAGGATTGTGTAGCTATTTCCCAACGTTTTAGAAAGTATATATATTTTACACATCCCTGCACTGTAATAAGTAAAGTGTGTTTTGTGTCTTTATACAATCCTTGCATCACTTTCCACAATGAACCCATAATCCTATTTTGGATTCTTTTTAATTAGTGTAGTTAAATTAGTTACACTATTTGTGCTCAGATCTGTATTCTGCAATATGTGTTTTAATGTAAAAAAAAATGTATTTGCAAGAGATTTCGTGCATTTTCCATCTTCGACTAATGAATACATCATTGATAAATAAAATGAACGATTAATAAATCCTGGACAAAATATTAGAATCGTAAATGTCTACTTTTTATTTGGCATTTGCATGACTCATTATATATACATAATTAAAATCTGTACATTTGTACAATACATAATAAATGTTTCTTTATAAGTTATAAGTAACAGTAAAAAGCTACATCTTAGTTTAAAAATCTAATCATTCACTCTTTTAACATGTATAAAAAACACTGGTATAAAATACCCATACAGCAGATTTGTACAATATAGTGTACAGTTCATATAAGCTGTGCATAGACAGCAAAGTTTAAATCAAAGAGGGTCAACCATTCCTTTAATACAAGACATACCATTGGAAACAGATACACTTAGACCGTGTGGCAACAGAGAACGCAAACGTGGAATATACAGAGAAATAACAGATACAAGGAGGGGAGTGATTCATTTTGTATCATATGGTTGATTTGCTTTGTGGTAAATGCTACACAACTCAGAGAAACAAAATAGCAGAGAAAGGGACACAGAAAAGGAGGACGCCTCTCCAATTAGTTTTCATTCTTTAAAATATTGTTTGTACATCTTTGCAGAGTCCTTGGTGAAAGAAACAGAAGCTATGAGACTGTGATTTCTTCCTCCTGCTCCCCCTTCTCTTCCTCTGAGTCTGAGAAGTCTGAGGGTTTGCTGGGGCTGCTGGAGTTGTATGGTGAGGAAGGTACCTGTGTGTCCAACCTTAAGTGGTGCTCAGAGCACTGGTATGACATGTGTCTTGGGCTGCTGTCTGGGAACATGGACTCCTCCTCCCCCTCTCTTGGAGACTTCTTACCCACATCACTGAGGTCAGGGTGGGGGTTAAATTTGTTGGGTAAGGTCTGCTCCCTGCACCCCCCAGAAGACAACAACTCTCTCTCCTTAGAGTTTCTCCATTTCATCCTCCTGTTTTGGAACCATATTTTCACCTGCAATAAAAAAAAAATATTTAAAAAAACATCAAGAAAAGAAACTATGACAATGGTTAATACCATTTAATAGTGTAAATCAAGAGATGGTTATAGTCTGAACAATTACCAAGTGTTGAAATACTCATCTTCTAATATCATTAATGATCATAATAGTAAAAGCAACGCAGAATTGCAGTTCATTTTCCCCCCCAATTTTGTATTTTTATTTATTTTGTAAAACGACAACAGATAACATTGCAGAATTTTGAAATATGCATATAACATTGGGGACGAGGGATTGAGGAATACCAAAAAAGAAAAAAATGGACGGAGGTGAGGGGGGGGGCAGGGAAGAGGGACAAGGCACAGAATTGCAGATCTAACGTGCATTTCAACTTAAGTCAGTTTAAGTGTTTTACAAATGTCCTGTGTGTTTAAAATATTTGCAAGATGTTCTCAATGACTACAAGTTAATATCATGACAAGTAAGACAATGTAAACTATAATTAGTCAAGAGTTCATGATATATTGTTGGCACCCTGATGGGTTACACAAGTAAAAGATCAGGTGTTGGATGTTTACCTGAGAATCTTTCAGCCCCAGTTTCCCTGCTAGTTTTTTTCGGTCAGGTTTGCTAATGTATTTCTGCTTCTGAAACATCTTCTCCAGAGCTTTGCGCTGGACATCTGAGAAGACCGCTCTGCGGAGCATCCCTCTACGAGGCTTCCCCCGGGCAGCCAAGGGCCACGAGAAGGTGCCAGGTATGGGTACCACTGAAGATGAGGCTGTAGGATGGTAAATGGAAAGACAGATCATTATTATATTGCAACCAGATCGTAAACGTATGTATAGCATTCTTTGGAAGTCTCTCCAACAGAAGTGAGTTTTATATTACTTAATTTCTACAGCTCGAGTAACATATTCTTCATGAAAGTGTCCCAACTACAAGATGGGGCAAAATAATGTATGAGCTATATCAAAGGAAAACCTCCGATTGCTTTTAATGATATTCCTTTTGTTTGATAAATCTGGTGGTGTCTTTATACTGGTTTTACTCAAGTTCTGCAGCCAGGAGGCTGTGTTAAATAGACCATGATTTTCATTAAAGGGAAATCATTTTAAATGGGACCACAACACCCCTTCAACTCTAATATCTGTCATGCTGCTTTATTAAAGTCCCAATATAATCTTCCACGATCCTGTTGGTAATCAATTCAGTTTGTACAGCAGTTGTTTCAGATTATTAGGGTTAAAGTAGATTTGAAAGTATTTTTGATTATTCAGTCTTATTCTCCTTGGCTAAACATTCCTCTTTCCTTAAAAAAAAAAAAAAACCCCACAAAAAGGTAAGAATGCAGTTTATACAAATGAAATGTACAGCTAATTAGCACATTAACTGGTTCCCAATGGCATTGGTATGATAAAAAGAGAGAGACCCTCCTTTAAGGGAACTATAGGCAGACAGAGACTCTAATGAAGCATGAATGGTAATTGTGTAGTAATGAACTAACAGAAAAAGACTGCGGACAAGCAGCTAAAGCCATATATTATTGGAACAAAAGAGATTTACACTTTCAAACTAAACACAACTGCATGCCAAGACCATCGGGGGAATACTGATGATAGAAGTTTCTTTTCCCCAAATCATTTCATTAAATGGACATGAAAAGCTATTTATAAAGCTCAAGTTGTTTTTGTAAGGGCATTCATTGGGGGTGATAATAGAATCAGATTCTATTATCATACCCCTGCAAAGATTTGAGGATGGTTTATTTTTTATTTATTTTTTATTTTTTAATAAACAGCACTTTTTTTTTTTTAAAAGTTTATAATTAGTAGATACAATGCAATCATTTTATTAGTTGAAAGGGGGTTGTCACTGTGTGTTACTGTGATTTAAACATTAGGGAATGTAGTTTGGTAAGAAAGCTAAACTGAATGAGTAATTAATAGTTTCTATAAGGGCCAAAAAGTGACCGTTCCAGCTATCTTTTAATTGGACTTTTCAGGATGTATGTATTTGTGTCAGTAACTTCACTGACGATGTATAGTTTCTTAGCTGAAAGAGAGCATTTCTATAGACCGAATAAAATCTCACACAAGGGAACACACCATGTGGTCTTGTGAAAATTCTGAAACACTGAATGACCCTTAATGGAAAATTAGGCCATAGCTGGTAAGTGTCGATCAGCTGCATGGTACATGCACTGCTAGGCCTGTGTGTGGCTGCGCAGAGGGAGCTGGCCAATTGGCCATGGTGCTGAAACTTTTGTTGGTAATCAGTAGCAAAGTGCACTGACTCTGTGGGAAAACTGAGGCCATGAAGGGATGCCAAAGGTTCCTCTGTGAGAGGGGAAACGCCTCAAATTTTGAGCATGACAATTCCTGCTAATTTGTAGATCAGGGAATTGCTGCAAAATGTCAGCAGTCACTGCTTGTGCTAAATAGGGCATCAAATTGGCGAGACTGATTCTTGAATGTTTTACTCCTTCCTGCCTCTGAACCAGAGCAAAACCCAGAGGGGAGGACAGAGAAATATGGCCAGGATATGCGTGAAACAAGGGGGGTAGAGGAGGGGGAGGGAGGGGGGGGGGGCAAAATCAGACTGCTTGCAAGGTCAGGAGTTAAAGAGAGAGGCTGAAGACCTACCTGGAAAATAAGAGGATCTGATGAAAGGTTGAAAAGATGCTTCAAAATATGGGAAAGAGAAAGTCTTCGGAGGGACACTGTGGAGCAAGGCTGGGGAACACTCTGAAAGCAAAGGAACAAGACAAGTTATCACAACATACACAGAAATATTATGTAAAAAAAAAAAACCCCAAACATAAGTAGATACACAGTTTATTTTTTTGCACAGTCTCTACTGAAATAGTCGTTTTTTTTAAATATTGCCCTACACTAAATAATGAAGTGGGAATAGAACTATGGGGTATATATCAAAATGCACCATAGATATGTATTTCTTAGGGGAAGGTAGATTAGAAGGTTTGAAAGCTCGTCTAATATATGTATACTACCGTATGTTGTTCTTATAAATCTGTCGCTTGTAAATGTGGTTGTAGATTTTTGGCGTCCATATTAATTGCCAATTAATTTATCAAACATATGTCATCATTTTTATTTAATTTTTTATTTTTTTTTTGCATTACGTGATGTTAAGGAGGCAACAATGCAGTGCCTCTTATTGCTGGTAAACCCTGCATTAACCTATATATTAATTGACATGTTGCTTATTGTTTGGTGTGTCTGTTCGCTAAATAGGAAAATACAATGGCACTGCTTTGCCTCATGGTAAATAAGCGCATAAACTTTAATGAGACTCCTGATTTGACTAACTACTATTCAGCTAAAATGTAGAGAAACTCAGAAATAGGAGTTTCTGAGGGGGGGTGGTGGTAAAAAAAAGTATCTGCTCATTTGCTATCTTAGGAATTAAATCATTAAATGGTTCTTATTTAGAGGTAACCGAACTCCCGTAGTGCCAGGAGACCCAATGTTCAGTAATGGATGAGTTTACTTACCTATCCTTGGGTGTGAAGACAGAATGGCGTGGACTCCAAACTTCAGGAAGGTCGAATCGTTGTTGTTTGAAGGACTGGAAGTCTGGGAGGGACATCCTCTTCTTGAGCTGACCAGGTCTGACGTGACACTGTCTGTCATGCTGGTGGGACTTTCTGATGATGGAGGGGACATGCTGGGTGGTGGGACAGCCCGGGGTGGGTAACCTGTAGGCCGGCTGATCCTAATGAGGTCTTCCACCAAAAAGCTGGAGTGACTTGATAAGGCAGACTGCAGAGACTGAGGCAGTGTCAGGGTTGGGGTTGGTCGCAGAAGATTAGGGTACACTGCTGGGGGAGCTAAGAGGCTTGGGAACATCATCTCACCAGGCTTACAAATACCTTTTCTTTAAACCTCCAACCGTTTTTTTTTCTCCTCTCCTTTTCTGCAGACTTCTGCAACAAGAATCCAACTAGTAAGCCTGGCAGTGCTGTGTTTGCCTACCCTCCTGGATCTTAGGTTTTATAGTGGTCAGCTTCCTAAAGCCCTTTCAAAAGTGACAGCTCCAACAATAAGGCTCAACAAAGTTCTCCACTTGAGCTTCATTCATGGAGAGCGTTGGTTCCTCTGATTGGTCCAGGGGTGCAATTTATGATTGGATTAGACTTCATAAGCAAGCAATACACCATGGTCTTATAACAAAGAAAGTGTAGTCATCAATTTTGCATATTGACCGCCTCTTTGGAATACATAGCTCTTAAGGATCCCAGCAGGGTTTTGTTAACAGGCAACACATACAGGCTAATTAAATGCCTATTTAAAAAGTTTCAAATGACATCTTGCCTCATAGAAAGGGAATTATTTAAAGAAAGCACTAAATTTATTTGCTGCACCCCTGCTGAGTTTAGGAAATAAATCAATAAATATTCATACAAAATGTACTTATGAGCTGTCAGAAGCAACAGTTTTGTCTAATGGAAAATACAAATTGGTTATCATAACATTAAGCATGAAAATGTTTGCATGTAATTAATTTCAGAACAATTTGCAATTTAACGTTCAAAAGCTCTAATAGGAAAGTTTTGCGCTAAAACTATATATATATATATATATATATATATATATATATATATATATATATATATATATATATATATATATATATATATATATAATTAACATAAAGGATCTTTGAAATCGTATTGATTTTATATGATTGGAAAATCACATCTACAACAAAATGCATTCAATTCACGGTCAAAAATAATTATATGGCGCAAAAAAAATATTTAAAGGATTGCTGCTAGCATTTATGTGTGTGATATATATATAAAGAAAACAAAAGTGCGAATTTATTTTCTGCAAAACGAAAGCTAAAGAAATGAACATTGATGGTTGGTTAACCTTAAAATTACCCTCCATAATGAAACATTTGCCCGAATGTACAACTGGATGTGCAAATAATAACTGTATATATTTTAAGCAGGCCTACCTTTGAAAAGAATACATCAGATTGGGTTTAGTGCCTATTCATTGCTTTGCTTTCGCTGAACCTTTGCAACTAGAAGTGTGCAGGCTGGGCCCATGCAGTTCTTATCCTATTAACCATGAACTAACTGTCACCTTCAGCTGTTTTCCCTTTTTACTTTCCAACACAAAGCTTTCTCAAAAATCTTATTAACCAGCTTTATTTCCCTGGATGGTTTTTGTTCAGTCTTTTTTTTGTGTGTGTGTTTGTGACCTCCGTGTCGATGATTTAACCATTCAATAAAAGTGCATCTGCGATTTATATCACATTAGTAAAGAAAGAAGGTCTGGTAAACCGCTTTCTTAATTCAAATTAAAAAGTTGTTTATTGCAGGTGTTGCGGACTGAGACATGTTTAGAATGGGCCACTGCATGGGCGAACGAGACAGCAGTGTGCCATTTCTTTTTAGTAAACAGGTTTTTTTGGAAGTGGGAATATCAAACAAGATATATGAGATGGCAGTAGCTTCCCAAATATGATATTCATGGTGTTTTAAGAATGATAAAATATTCAGATCTACCATGCTTAAAGCAGCAATACTACACTCTCCTTTTTTTTTTCTTATATGTAAAGCATGTGACAATGTATCATTCTACGTTTTTTTTTTTAACTTAAACTGGCAATTATTTGGCGCTCCTGTTATACATCTGTAATAAGCCTGATTGTGTTATTAACATAATGGCTGCTTCAGTCAGTGTTACTCAGCAGCTACAATGTATCCTTATATCACTAAGGTGGCATTATCTATTGTTGCAGTTTGCAGCTCAAACTGCTGGGAACTTTGACAACAAATTATCACAAACAGGAACAAGTCGCAAAGATCTTGCACTGCTGGGAAAGTGTGTCAAGCCTGCAATAGTAATCAAATGATGTTTTAAAACGCATTGAAAATATCATTTAGAGTTGAATAAAAATAATTTAAAAAAAACAACAGTCACTATTATCTAATACTACAGAACTGATTTATAAAACAAACAAACAAAAATATACGATTCCACATGTTTTGCTGCTTTAAGCACACTATGTGACCCGAACTTTAAAGAACATCTGTAAAGTAAACTCACACAAAACTAATACAGAACAGGGACATATTGTGTTCTACAATATATTTGTTTAATACCAACCCACTGATAGAAATTTTATATTTTGAAAGATCAATACAAAACATTATGTGTAAGTGAGGCATATTCTTTACTCTAGCTTGAACTCCACTTGAGTTATTTAGTAGTGAAATCATTTGTTGAATTAGTTTACTCTGTTGTAATATGCATTATAATCAATTAGGTTTGTGGGTGAAATGCTGTTAATTTGTCTGCTTAAAGAGCAGGTGACATTGCCTAGGAGCTTGGGTCAGACCCATGCTGGGATACACGTGGATTCAGTTTCTTATGGTCTCTGGTATCACACTTGAAGAATTCTTTAAGCATTAAGGAAAATGATACTGATCCTGCACAAAAAAAACGAGGGAATAGGTCACAAAAAGGCAAGAAACCGAACCAAATGATCTTTTTTCAAATGATCTCCTTAAAAACTGCACTTGGGTGTCAGTGATCATTTTTTTTGGGGGAGGTTTAGAGCTTAGACCTGTGACTAATGCTATTTGACCCATGCACATTTGGTGTTGTGTTCTGTGCCATTGGTTTTAATGCCTTATCTTCAAATGTATTTCTGAAGCGTCCCTCAAGTCCCCCTTTGTCCTGAGTTTAAAAAGTTGGAGGAGAAAGTTTTATGACTGCGTGTGTCGGGAGGAGAGCCCACACAAACCTTCACCTCCTGTGACATCTACTGACAGAGATGGAAATATAATGGGATAATAATCTATCCAGTAGTGCAATGAGTTGTCAAAAGGGGGATTCCTAATAATTCCCTTCCTTTCTCGCGAACTTAAAGAAATGTGGGTGATGTATTTACATTATGGAAACGATTGTATTTCTGCGTTGTAAGATACATTTCAGATACATTATTAAGAATGGTTTTTTTTTTAAGCAAGATCCATTATTTACTTGGTACGGTTTCTTCTCATATACAATCTGAAATATTTTTTGGGATATTTACCACCAGAACTTTTGTCCATACCTCTTTACCTCTTTATTATATATATATATCCTACATCTATATGTCCATCTATCTACCAATATATATATATATATATCCTATATCTATCTATCTATAATTAGTTTGCTAGTTTGCTTTGATCATACAAATCCACAACATTTAAAGACTCGGGCGAAATATAACATACATATTTTTTTACTGTTTGTCAACATATTTCTTGTATACAATGCGAATAAATGCGACCGTGCATGATAAATAAACTGCAGAATAAAAGATTTAATAAATGTATGTGAGCACTCGAATTGTAATACTGTATTTTATATATATATATATATATATATATATATATATATATATATATATATATATATATATATATATATATATAGATAGATAGGTAGGTAGGTAGATATTCAGTAGCAGTAGTAATATAGTACAACATTCAGTGACACACATAAGGAGCATTTCTTGTCCAACAGGTGATAATTGAATAATTGAATTAGCTGAATGGGTGATGGTTACTCATTGTTTCCTTTGAAGCACATCTTGTTTGAAAATAACAACACTATAACGCGGCATATTTTCTGTGGTTGTACAAAGTGAAAGGGGGTTATTAATTCTTTAATGAGGTTCAGTGACCTTGGAGAGAGGAGAATGGACGAGAGGTAAGAAGGGGGCCATATAAAGATACATAAGGAGTGTGTACCTATAGAAATCAAAACAAGAAACTGTAACTATTGGTCACTCCAGCTTTTCTCGATGTTCCTTTTTTTCTTGAAAATCCTTCTATTGTGCCAATCAAGCAGATGGTTTGCAGGAAATATAGCCTGGCCTTAGTGACCGAAACTAATTTTAACTAGCTATCCAAGCCTGGCACGTTTGTTTTGCTCATACAAAATAGCTAAAAACAGCTGGCAGGGGTGAATTAAACCCATTAAAGACACATTTATAAGAAATTATATTCAGATAGCTTGCTGAACCCCCTTGTGAGCCTAGAAGGGAGAGATGGGCCCATTGAAATGAAAATGTCCCCACACACTATCCTTCTTAACATAGTCTGAAAGTCTCCAAACATTTTACTAAATAGATTAACTTGGACTATTGTTTTGCATCACATTTATCAGCTTCATTAAGTGAATAGCTGAACAAATATATTAAGCATGCATGAAAAGCTCCTTTTGGGGGCTGCTTTATCCTGGCCTCAGCCTGACAGGTGGTTAGCTGTTTTTTTTTTTTTTTTTTGCGCAAAGAAAGAGTGTCTTGGATAAAACGCAGTGAGCAGACTTGGCACAAGGAGGTAAGTGTCACTTTTCCATTTCTACACGTATTATCCCCTTGCCCAATATTCACTGTCTAATTGAAACGATATTATCTCGTATCCTCAGCACCATGAAACTTTAATTCCTTTGACCATTTGTTCCATAATCTCATTAACTCTCTGGTTGGATGGAAAATTGCAATGTGTTTATTTAGCAGTTGGGTAATAGTCACAGTGCTAAATTGTCCTGTGAATGTAGATTTGTTTGATAATTACAACGAACACATTTTACAGAAGGACACATTCAATTTGCAATGTATAAATGCATTGTTAAAATTAAAAGTATGGTTTTATTGCTGAATGATTTCACCAAAAATAACCCGTTTTATAACATAGTCTTATATTTGTTTGCAAATCGTAGAACAATTAATGCACCCCAGAGATTGAGCCGAGTAATATTTATATTATTTTGGTTATTTCTTCATTTGAACCTGCGAATTAACTCAACATTTGATTCCAGTTACACAGCTTTCGCTTCACTTGTCATTTGTAGCCTATAATTTTCTCATATTTGTAGCTGTAAAATGTGACTGCGTTAAGCGATAATGCACTGCGGGAGATTGGGTTACCATCCACAAAATCAACCTCTCCATCTCCAACTACCAACTGCAGACTAAAACGAGATGATTGTCACGAAGGTTATAATTATTTGTTAAATTTGGATTGCTATTGCAAAAATAACTCTAAATACACATTATTATTATTATTATTATTTTAATATAACCAACTTTTGGTGTTGCAGAAAGCTGTGAACCAAAAAAATCAATGAAGCCTCTTCTGAGTGTAGTGTTCATTTTCTTGACTCCATGGACCAAAGAATCAATAAGCTTGTGAAAAATATGAAGTGATGATCTTCCAGTTGCTCTGGTTCTCATTCAAGCCTGGCCTTTGATTCCCAGTTAAAGGCAATCTCCTATTGTGCAGCAAGACACTTGACCAAGGCCCGGATATTGATTTTCTGTCCTGGATTCACTCTACCAGAGAGGTGGTTTTGAAGGTAAAGTTAGTGACAGCCTCCAAGCCATTGAGCAAAGAGAGTGTCTCCCTCTGGAAAACGGTCTACTTTTGTCTCCTTGATGGTAGGATAAAGTCTATTCTTTTTTTTTTATTATTATTCCTAGGTCCTGCCATCGGATTCTGTGGCCGGTCAGATGTGTGACCAGTCTGCTCAATAAAAAGGTAATGATAAAATGTAGCACGAGGATAAGAAATACTATTATTTCAAGACTATAATAACATGATTGTATCAATAATTATACAATGCTTCCCCTGTGGATTATTACATGTATTGTGCTCTAGGTGAAAGACAAAATATACAATTTTTATTCATGAACTAATAGGAATGCCTGTCTCTTTATCGATTATTTTTTAGATTTAATACTTTGTTTTGTGATCGCTTAAAATAGGTTCAGAAAGTAGCTGAATGCATTGACACTAAGAGATGCACCTTTAAAATGCCTCAGTATCAAACAGTTGGAATCTTATCAAAATTGATGGACTGCTTTCTTATAAGTATTAGTTACAATTGATCGTTTATATTTTAATCTATTTAATCTGTTTCCCTTATGCTTTTATTCTATCTGTTCGTGTTTGCTAATTGTTTTGTTTTAGAAACAATAACATTGTTATGGTAAAGAATTAGCTCATAATCAATTTTATAGCAAAAGCATTTTTTAATTGTTTTTTTTTTTTTTGCCTTGGTAAATAGTTAGGTGTGGTAGGGGTTTTCATTCATTCTGTAGCTTAGATCTATATGCAAGTATCTCATTACTCTCTAGGAGTATATAGGCTCTTGGATGAAGAATGACTATTTCTATGCATTTGTTCATCTCTAAAAGTTCTCATATATTCTAAACACCCCTTAAATACTCAATCCAAGCAACACTATGACAAATGTGTTTGTTTTAATATATGCAGCCTTTGATTTACATTTTTTGAAAACAAATTACTTAAACTTCCATAAATTCAACTCAATGCTTTTTTAATGAGTTTTAATATAATGAACATCCTTTAATTTCTGCAGCAGATTTTAGCCCACCTCCCCAGCAGTGCTAGATCTCTGTAACACTTGCCTGTTTGTGATCATTTGTTGCCAATATTCCCAGCAGTTTGAGCTGCAAACTGTAACAATAGATAATGTCACTTTAGTAATATCAGAATACATTGCAGCTTCTGAGTTACACTGACTGAAGGATTGATTGAAGCTGAAAAGCAGCCATTTAGTGAACCCTGGGAAGCAGGATCTTTGCTGATCGATCACGGAAGAATGAATTGATCAACAGCTTAGGTAATTATTTTTGAATAAAGGTAATCAAAGGCTGCATATATTAGAAAGGCAGTTCAAGCAGCTTAATTTAAAAAAAAATTGTTTTAATATATATAGCCTCTGATTATCTTTATATAAAACTAATTACATAGGCTGACGATCAATTGGTTCTCCTGGGATCGTCAGCAAAATCCTGTTTCCCTGGGTTCACTAAACGGCGGCTTTTCAGTTTAAATCAATACTTCAGTCAGTGTAACTCAGCAGCTACAATGTATTCTTGTATTACTAAGGTAACATTATCTATTGTTACAGTTTACAGCTCAAACTGCTGGGAATATTAGCAACAAATGATAACAAACTAGAAAGTGTTGCAAAGATCTTGCACTGCTAGGGAGGTGTGTTAAAGACTGCTATAGAAATCAAAGGATGCTTATTATAATAAAACTCATAAAAATTGCATTAGGAGTTGAATTTTAAAATAAAAAGGTAGTAAGTATTACCTAATACTACAGAACTGATTTATTAAAAAAAAAAAACACACATGCATGAATTGCTCCTTTAATGCAAGAAAGGGTTTCATACTATAGGGGGGATATATTCCGAATCAGGGCCACCAACAGGGGGGGGGGGGGAGAGAGAGCCATGAATAGTGTTCCAGGCCTGGTGGCTGCTGGGGGCCCGGCCGGCACTAGAAGTTGGGCCCGGCCAAAGGTCGGGCCCAACTTCTGTGTCCGGCTGCCGGGACTCTGGATGCTGCCGGGACCTGTCTCTCCTACGCTGCTTTGGGCCTCTTTCACTCTCCCGAGCCAGGCCTCTCATATGCCTGTGCATGCTGGAAGCTGGGCTCAGCTGGGCCGTGAACCGGTGTGAAAGAGAAGCCCGGCGCTGGAGAGTGAAGGAGGCCCGTAGCATCTGGGGAAGGCTGGGGTCCGGCGGCCTGAGACCACCCCAAGGTAAGTGTATGTATTTGGGGGGGAGGGGGTAGTGTAAATATGTATTTGGGGGGTGAGTAGTGTAAGTATGTATTGGGGGTAGTGTAAGTATGTATTGGGAGGTAGTGTAAGTATGTATTGGGAGGTAGTGTAAGTATGTATTGGGAGGTAGTGTAAGTATGTATTGGTGGTAGTGTAAGTATGTATTGGGAGGTAGTGTAAGTATGTATTGGGAGGTAGTGTACGTATGTATTGGGAGGTAGTGTAAGTATGTATTGGGAGGTAGTGTAAGTATGTATTGGGGGGTAGTGTAAGTATGTATTGGGAGGTAGTGTAAGTATGTATTGGGAGGTATTGTAAGTATGTATTGGGGGGTAGTGTAAGTATGTATTGGGGGGTAGTGTTGTAAGTATGTATTTGTGGGGTTAGTGTTGTAAGTATGTATTGGGAGGTAGTGTAAGTATTTATTGGGAGGTAGTGTAAGTATGTATTGGGAGGTAGTGTAAGTATGTATTGGGAGGTAGTGTAAGTATGTATTGGGAGGTAGTGTAAGTATGTATTGGGAGGTAGTGTAAGTATGTATTGGGGGGTAGTGTTGTAAGTATGTATTTGTGGGGTTAGTGTTGTAAGTATGTATTGGGGTGTATTGTAAGTATGTATTTGTGGGGGCTGTGTTGTATTTATATATTTGGGGGGAGGTTATTTTATGTATTTGTGGGGAGTGTAGTGTTGTGTATATATTTTGTGGGCAGGATTGTTTGGGTATTGTGGAGGGGTAATTATTGTGGGGGAGATTCTATGGCGGGAATTGTATGGGTGTTGGGGGGGAATTGTGTATGTATGTGTGAGGAGGGGTGGAGGGAATAAGTGTGAGGAAGGGGGGATTGAGGGAGCGGGATTGAGTGAAAGCGAGGTAATTGAGTGATTGCGGATGGGAGGGAAGACTGAGCGGGGTTGTACGAAGGAGTGAGGAAGAGTGAGAGTGGTGAGGGGGGAGAGTGAGTAAGGTAGAGAGGGGGTGAGAGTGAGATGGGGGGAGAAATACATGGGGAGAGGGGGGAATAGAGGAGGGGGTGTTAAAAGGGGGGTCTCGCAAGACCTCAGACACCAGGGGGGGGGAGGGGTGCCTGGGCCCCAGGGAATCTGTCAATGGCCATGTTCCTAATGGGATTTATTAGGCTAACTAATTCTGTGCTGCAGTCATTTGTTCTGTACATCAAATAATGTCTTCTCTTGCAAAATGAAGCCACTTTGGACACAACCAAGACTGGCTTTAGTAGAGCAACAGAGAATTGGTGCTTATACCCTGTGCACAGCACTGGGTACAGCTCTTCTGGCCAGAGAAGCACAGATTTCCATGGAGAGGCACATTTCAGGAACCCCTCCTTGGAGTAAATGTTGACGTTTGTGGTATTAAAGAGCAGTATGCTTTCTATAGGTGTGATTTGCAGAGAGAAAAATACATGCAACAGTAATTATTTTGTGCACAGAATGGAGCATATATGTGTGTGTGTGTGTGTGTGTGTGTGTGTGTGTGTGTGTGTGTGTGTGTGTGTGTATATATATATATATGGTGAGCAAATATGCAAATATAGCCTATAGGGAACCATGTTAAAAATGGTTATTGAGGCAAAAAGTGACACTGTGTGCTCATTTGCATGTCATTTCCCAGAATCCCTTGCTGCAGTGGAAGTGCTGTATGCTGGGTGATAATGGGGAAAGGCAGGTTTGCAGACCTGCAGATGAGCATACAGTCACACACACACACACACACACACACACACACACACACACACACACACACACACACACACACACACACACACACACACACACACACACACACACACACACACACACACACACACACACACACCACTCTCCCACACACACACACACACCACTCTCCCACACACACTCTCCCATACACACACACACACTCTCCCATACACACACACACTCTCCCATACACACACACACTCTCCCATACACACACACACACTCTCCCATACACACACACACTCTCCCATACACACACACACACACACACACACTCTCCCATACACACATTCTCCCATATATATATATATATATATATATATATATATATATATATATATATATATATATATATATATATATATATATATATACACACACACATTCTCCTATTATATATATATATATATGCAAATATAAATGTATGCTCATCTGCATGTCTTAAGCAGGTCTGCAACCCCACCTTTCCCCATTATCACCCAGCATACAGCACTTCCACTGTAGCAAGGGATTCTGGGAAATGACATGCAAATGAGCACACAGTATATATATATATATATATATATATATATATATATAATATAATATATATATATACATATATAATGTATATGTATGTATATATATATATATATATATATATATATATATATATATATATATATATATATATATATATATATATATATAATGTATATATATGTATGTGTCAATATATATATATAATGTATATATATGTATGTGTCATGTATGTATATATATATACAAATACAACTGTATGCTCATCTGCATGTCTTAGGCAGGTCTGCAACCCCGCCTTTCCCCATTATCACCCAGCATACAGCACTTCCACTGCAGCAAGGGATTCTGGGAAATGGCATGCAAATGAGCACAGTGTCACTTTTTGCCTCAAAAACCATTTTTAACATGGTTCCCTATAGGCTTAAGCTTGCTGCATGGTCACAGCTTTGAGCACAGCCAGGGTTAAGGTGCATACCCAGAAAACCACCCACAGACAGCTGTTTTGACCTTGATGGGTCTCATCAGTGTCGGGTTGATTTTAACTAGGTATGCAAAGAGGCTATGGGATAGGCTATACCATAATACTGAGTTAAGTTAAGACCTGCTTAAGACATGCAGATGAGCATACAGTTGTATTTGCATATTTGCTTTCCTGTGGAGGGTTTTTGTCACTTTTTTTACTCACCATAACTTAACTCAGTATTATGGTTTAGCCTATCCCATAGCCTCTCTTGCATTCCCAGTAAAATCAACCCCACACTGATGAGACCCATCAAGGTCGAAACAGCTGTCTGTGGGTGGTTTTCTGGGTATGCACCTTAACCCTGGCTGTGCTCAAAGCTGTGACCATGCAGCAAGCTTAAGCCTATAGGGAACCATGTTAAAAATGGTTATTGAGGCAAAAAGTGACACTGTGTGCTCATTTGCATGTCATTTCCCAGAATCCCTTGCTGCAGTGGAAGTGCTGTATGCTGGGTGATAATGGGGAAAGGCGGGGTTGCAGACCTGCCTAAGACATGCAGATGAGCATACAGTTATATTTGCATATTTGCTTTCCTGTGGAGGGTTTTTGTCACTTTTTTTACTCACCATAACTTAACTCAGTATTATGGTTTAGCCTATCCCATAGCCTCTCTTGCATTCCCAGTAAAATCAACCCCACACTGATGAGACCCATCAAGGTCGAAACAGCTGTCTGTGGGTGGTTTTCTGGGTATGCACCTTAACCCTGGCTGTGCTCAAAGCTGTGACCATGCAGCAAGCTTAAGCCTATAGGGAACCATGTTAAAAATGGTTATTGAGGCAAAAAGTGACACTGTGTGCTCATTTGCATGTCATTTCCCAGAATCCCTTGCTGCAGTGGAAGTGCTGTATGCTGGGTGATAATGGGGAAAGGCGGGGTTGCAGACCTGCCTAAGACATGCAGATGAGCATACAGCTATATTTGCATATTTGCTTTCCTGTGGAGGGTTTTTGTCACTTTTTTTACTCTTCATAACTTAACTCAGTATTATGGTTTAGCCTATCCCATAGCCTCTCTTGCATTCCCAGTAAAATCAACCCCACACTGATGAGACCCATCAAGGTCGAAACAGCTGTCTGTGGGTGGTTTTCTGGGTATGCACCTTAACCCTGGCTGTGCTCAAAGCTGTGACCATGCAGCAAGCTTAAGCCTATAGGGAACCATGTTAAAAATGGTTATTGAGGCAAAAAGTGACACTGTGTGCTCATTTGCATGTCATTTCCCAGAATCCCTTGCTGCAGTGGAAGTGCTGTATGCTGGGTGATAATGGGGAAAGGCGGGGTTGCAGACCTGCCTAAGACATGCAGATGAGCATACAGCTATATTTGCACATATATATATATATATATATATATATATATATATATATATATATATATATATATATATATATATATATATATATATATATATATATATATATATATATATACATGTAGAGGTATCAGTACCGTGTTAGCCGAGCTTCAATAATCAAAAAATAAATAGATGATACCGTTCTGTGGCTAACGAAATGCTTTTATTTGTGCGAGCTTTCGAGATACACTGATCTCTTCTTCCGGCGATGTTACACCAGTTAATTACAAGCGTGTCACGAGAGCTTGCGACAGGCTGTAATTGACACCAAAACTATATATATAAATATATATATACCTGGGTTTGAACTGGGACGAGACTTAAGATATAATAAAGTGATTTTATACCTTGATATATATATTAGATTTCTGTTATTATTACACTACTTTGTTTATTTATTTTACAACCGTTTTGAAATCTAAAATAAAACATTTTAAATAAGCAACACACATTTAACATGTTAGTGCTGCATTTGGAATGCACATGTGGGCACCTTAATTAGATTTTGCCATGACCCCAAACACATAGCTTCTAAATGTGAAAAGTATAAAGAAAACTTGGGATGAGAAACACAGAATGCATTTGCCATCTAAATGTATTACATTTTTCTTGGCTATCCTACAATCTTTGGGTGGCGGAAAGGCTTACCTTGCACCTGGTCTAAAGTGTAAAAAGCTCTAACATGCCTTGAGAATGCAGTGGTCGCCATTCTGAATGGAACCTACTTGCTGTTGGAGGGGAATTGAGTGCAGTGTAACGCAACTAATGCAGTGCATCTGAAAATATATGTTTTATATGAAAACATTTACCTATATAGAATGAGAAACCATCTGTTTCCATGGCAAAATCCAGTCAATGTGTTTAACATTCCCAAAATGCGATGTGATGTTGATGTTCACAAGAGACCCCCTTTTTTTTAGGGGGGGGGGGGGGGAAGAGTCTTTGAATCACAGTCAAAGAAAAAAAAAAAGTATTTTGATCTGTGCAGACTTGATTCCTAGAAACAAAGGAAGAAAGCACCTTGTCGAATGAGCCTCATTGAGCAAGCCTGATGGGTTAAGCGTGGGGCTACAGGGAGGCAGCGTGGGTGCTTGTTTACCAGAGAGAAGATGTCAGTTGTTAGCAGAGCTAGTGAAAAGAGGGACGCCAGAAACTGATGGCTTGGGGGTAGTATTGATGTGAAGTAATGGAGTAATCGGATTGTAACTTTAGTCACGGTATTTATGTCAGTTCACATTTCGTCAAATGAATAATATGGGATTGCTACCTAGACCAGGCCTTGGCCTAAGGTTTAGGGATAACCCACCCCCCCCCCCCCAAAGCCTCATTTGATTCAGATTTATTTCTCACTGGGAGCGTTTGCATAATGGCATGTGGTTGTTTTTTTGGCACAGATTTTCTGGTCTTTAAAAGAAACTCAGGTGGTTTGGGAACAAGCAACACTAAACTCATTTTGAAAGAATGTTGGGCAAGTAGTCAGAGAGGTAAAAGCCTTGACTAGTTGAGTCACCCAAATCCTTTAGCTGGTTTTCATTACATGTTGAACAAACTGACGTGGTAACATACCCACCTATCTGTGTTATACCCAAAGAGTAATATACCCGAAGAGTAACATACCCAAAGAGTAACATACCCAAAGAGTAACATACCCAAAGAGTAACATACCCAAAGAGTAACATACCCAAAGAGTAACATACCCAAAGTGTAATATACCCGAAGAGTCAATGTTGTGATCAGCTTCTTCTTTTATTAGTCTAGAATTTAACTTTTGACCAGTTTTCACTAGAATGTGAAGTCCAAGACCCATGTTAAACCCCAACATTTTCAGTAACTGGTGTCTCCTGAGTGCAGCTAGAGCCGTGAACACCTTCATTCAAGGCCTCCAACAGCTTGCCCAGGACTAGAGTTACCACCGGGCCCCCAGTCGGCAGCCTTGCGAGCCCCCTCTCTTTCTCCTACCCACCTCCTAGCTATCTCACCTCCCTTTGACTCTCACTCTTCCCCCTCTCTCTAGCTCCCTTTCCCATTTTATACACTTTCCCCCTCTCTTCCCTCTTCCTCTCCTCTCTCCCCCCCTCTTCACCCTCATCCCCCTCACCCTCTTTCCCCCCTCTCACCCTCTTTCCCACCCTCTCTCCCTCTTTCCCCCTCTCTCCATTTCCCCCCTCTCTCCCTCATCCCCCTCTCTCCCTCTTTCCCCCTTCTCTCTCTTTTTCCCCCTTGCCCCCTCCTTCTTCCCCCCTCTCCCTCTTTGCCCCCCTCCCTCACTCCCCCACCTACCCACACACACCAACCATCCCCCCTTATCCACACACACACCCACCCACCACCCCACCCCGCCTCCCCCACACACACACAATTCCACCCCCCCTCAATACAAATACATACACACACAGTTTTACCTTGGGGGATGGTCTCAGGCCTCCAGTGCTGCGCTGGTCCCGCACGCAGATGTGGAAGTTAGATCTGACTTCCGGGCACGCCCAGCTTCCAGCACCAACCGGCGAGGGAGGCCTGCCACCGCAGCTGGGGCTCGGCGACAAAAGGGCCTGGCAGCCGGGTGCAGAAGTTGGGCCCAAATTCTGTCCGGGCACAGTTTTCCCAGCTCTCCCCCTGCCAAAGGCACTGCCTTCACACTGCTGTGCAATGTGTTCCAGGCTCATTGGGCAGAAATTGGGCTAATAGGGAAGTCCTATGTAGGTCAAAGATTCAACCTCCCTTCAAGGAACAGTTTCAATTATTTGCATCCTGTTAACAATGAATATGTCTGCGCCTGCTCGATTCAAGCAAATTATTATTATTTATTTCAGTCCTTTTTTACTATTGATGGCTTCATAATTACTATGAAAACAATTGGACTACACCAAGACAAAAAAAGGAGTGCGCTCAGGACCGTGACAAGGTGATAGGTTATATATATAACACTAAAGTGAATATCATACTGTGATATAAATGAAAACAATAAAATTAAAGTGCTGTGTTTAACCAAAAATAATTAAAACTTGTTACTAGGTATAGGATGGAGGTATGCTGCTGTAATCCGTGGACTGGCTCCACAAACTACACGTGCTAAATGGAAACAAAAGAAAAAACAGCGCAAAACCTCATAGTGTAGTATTTAAAAATATTATATATATATTGTTGGACAGCAGGTGAGTATCTCACGTACATCAATTCAGATTTTAGAAAGCATGGCATGTTATGGACATGTTATCAATCTGCAACAGCACACGACAATCCGATCGATCAAGGGAGTGCATCCTTCTCTCTCACACGATATCGTCTCAGCCAGTGTGGGGGGTCGCGGTTTGCAGGTAAGGTGTTGGCTTCAATCTCGAAGCGTTCTCTTCCTCGTTGGATGTGTGTATCCGGTATGCAGCAGACCACTGATGACGTCACCAGAGTTCCATCGCAAGTATAACCGGAAGGGACTGGATAGAAAAAGTCCGTGAGGAATCTAGCCTCTCGCATAGACTTCAATGTCCATAGGGATTACAATCAGAGTAACACTGGAACGCGCCTTCCAACGCGTTTCGTCATAGAGTGACTTCATCAGGGAATATCTGGGGCTCTCATTGGTGGTTACTTATAGCTAAAAACCTCTCCTGATTGGCTGTTGGTGATTTAGAGACAGCCCATACTTATACTTGATTAGGGATATACCTGAACTCTGCCTACAGAAAAAGGGGAGGGGAAAGTATTCTATGAACAGGGAGGTTAAAATACAATAATTTTAATTAACTAAGCATAACAATTTTATACACATAATTAAAAAATGAGAAAATAAAACATATCTATAAAATAGAAGAAAACATGTGCTAACATCATTAAAAATATGAGTAACATAAAAATACACCAAGACGTCTAGGGATCCATATTAAAGTGGATAAGAAGCAAAATGTGACACACTGGGAATGCCCCATTTGCATGTAATTACCCAGAATCCTCTGCTGCAGTGGAAGCCCAATAAGATGTGCGATTATGGGGTAAGGCCAGTTTGTTGACCTGTCTCAGACATGGGAACCCACTCATATGTGTCCTTTATCATGGCTGCATGGTGTTATGGAGAATGATTTCATAAATGGCTATGTTCCGCATTATTTCTTCTTATGTTGATTTCTCTCCCCTAGGCCAAAGTTAAGTATCATGTCAGTGGATAGTGTCAGAAAGCAGGACCAGCCGATATGCTGCATGTTCAGCTAAACAAAACATGTGTTACCGTCCATCACTGGGGCTGAGAGAGAAGCCATGGAACAAATTCCATTTCATACAATCTCCCCAAAACCACCTCGCGTGCTTTCACACGGGGGAAATAACTGACTCACAGACTGCACACCAGTTGTTCAACCAACTCAGCGAAGGTAAGGGCAAATGTTTATTCATGGGGATGGTCCGTTAAGCCAGAAATCTAATTCTCTGGGAAGCCAGCAGAATTGCGTCAGTTTCTGGCTAATTAATGTTCCCATTAGGTCACAAAGGTCAGTTTTCATGACCATGGTCTGAATGACTACAGTGTAAGTCATCTCTCTTATTCTAATTGATCCCAGGCTGGTGAATGTTATGAAATTAGCCATGCTGCACATCTTGGCTCTGTTAATCTTCAATCAGTCACAGTGTTGGGGAAGGTGGAAATTAACCTCTCTTTTATAGTGTGGCTGATTCAGTGTAAAACCTCACATACATCGCCTTTCCTACATTGGAAACTTTCTTTTGTGTGCATTAAAAAGGATAATGTGCGCACATAGGATTTCAGAGGAGGTCAGATTCAATTACATTTAAATTTCTCTTCTTGGGGTTTACACACATAGGGGGTGTAGCCAGGTCCCCCTTGTCAGAGCTGACCCCCCTCCTTCTTCAGCGCACAGCCACCGCGCGAGGGAGTGAGGGGGCAGGTGCGCGAGCAGCGCGTTACCTTAAAGAGCGGGCCGGTTGCCGGGGACGTGAGCGGGTCAGTTGCCGGGGACGTGAGCAGGCCGGTTGCCGGGGACGCGATCGGGCCGTTGCTAAGGCCGCGGTTACGTCGCGAGGGTCCTGGCGGCTCGGAGTGAAGGAAGCCGCCATTAGTAATGCTGTTGCGCATGCGCAGGAGCCAGATAGCGCGGGAGGCCCACAGGCAGCTAGTGCATGCGCAGTGCAGGACTGTCAGCCCCCTGGGTGCATAGGGGCAGAGCCACATGACCCCAGGGAGCCAATAGATGACTCTGCAGGAGCCAGTAGATACATTGTGTGGGTTTGGCACTACGCAGTTAGTCAGAGCCAGGAGCAGCCAAGGGAAGGAGGTAGGGTACAGGAGTCAGTGACTCCCTGTACTAGGCCAGCAACCCCCAAGGCCCGAGATAGCCCTGACTCACCCAGTAGAGTGAGTGTTGCCAGGGACAGCCCTCAGGTTAGGGACCCTGTCACTTACGTCAGCTGGAGCTGGGAGCAGAAGGGGAAGGAAGGGTGTAGGGAGTGAGTGAAGCTCCTGCACCGCGTAAGGTCCCCTATATCCCAGGTAGGCCCAACTCACTCTCAGGCTAGTGGGTAATTGACAACAGACGGCCCTAGGTTAGGGACGCTGCCTTTCAGTTAGTGAGGCACCTTATTGTCCGGTCACAGCGGTCAGTGCTTTGAGGATGGACAAGAGGGCCTAGTGTTAAGTTGCCATGCATTTTGGCCAGGGTTAGGATAGGCTACCCCGGAGGCCCTAGGAGTTTCCCCCTAAGCCATTCAAGGTTGCTGTGCTGTAGGGACGGCCTATAGTACAGCGAGTGTCATGTTAGTACACGGAGTCAGTTAGGGACTCCCTTGACGCTGCGCATCCGTGCAGAAGGTTGGGCGCAGTTCTTCGTTGCGGCTGCAGAGGATATCCTGGCTGGATCTCCGCGGACGGAGGATCCTGTCGGTCGGCAGGAAGTCGACGGATCCTTTGCGAAGCCGTTGCCTATCCGAGCACTGGAGTGCTCGGCAGGTACTTTAGATCCACAAGTGCACCAACGGGCCCATTAGTTTAATAGTGACTGCGCAGTCACCCATATCCTATCTCTCTACAAGAGTGCGGGACATTGGGTGGGGATCATATGGACACGGGGTGGGATCATCCGGTGTTGGGAAAGCGTCCTGCGTGACGCCGTAGTCAGTGTCGCCTCTAGAGAGGGACACCAGTTATTATGTTGTATGGTATTGTGTCGTATGCTGTTCTCAAGTAAAGACCTTAGTTATTATACATTACGGTGTGCGAATTATTTTGTATGTGTCCTGCGAGGAACAATTCCTGCTCTGCTAGGAACCACCGCAGGTGGATGCGCTGCACCGAGTACAAGGTTACTCTTACTCTTAATATAATTGCCCCAGGTTCCCCGTGGCGGAAGCTCAGCCCTCCTGTGAGCTTAACAGGTAAAGCACCACACCTGGTAACACTGTATGTTCTCCGCACCCACACTATATCTGCGATTGGGTGGGGTGGAATACCGTTACAGGGGTTATTCATTGAACTTCACTAGTGCAGCTGGGGCACTATCGCATGGAAACTCCCATTGACTTCAATGACCCTTGCACCCTCAACTTCCAGTATTTCGTTCCTCACCCATCCAAATAAACACAAGCACCTTAGTTGGGTACAAATGGACACAACTTTTCATTAATCAAATAATAATTCCTGGACCTGGTCATAAAGTAGCCCCACCAGCTGAACCATCATCCATGACCACTGCCGCTTCATGACCCAGTGGGCGCTAATGATTCACAATACCTGTGGTCGCACGTGTGGCCCTTGAGGTAAATCAGGTTGCCTAACACTGATTTAGAAGGTTACACAGGTAAACAAATCTCAATATTATGAGCCACCTGCTTAATACCTGAAATGTGACTTGAGCCCAAAAGACGCATCATCCTTATCAGCTAGTGATTAATAGTATGGTTGCTTTGTTGTGTTATCAGCTCGGAAGACAAAGGCAAGTTTTTGTAATGGCTGTTTGCCAAAGACTTTCCCCTGATGTCTAATAAACAGGCTCTTTCTAATGATTATTGTCAGGAAAGCTAAGCCACTATTCCTTAAACCAACGGTGCGCACACTGAGGAGGGCGCCCCCCCAGGGGGGCGTGGGATTTTCTAAGGGGGGCACGCGGCAGAGCCCCCGCGCTGTTCCCCCAGGCATGTAAATTAAATGCCGGGGGAGGCGCGAGGCTTCTGCAACTTCACTTACCTGCTCTCAGCCGGCTCTGCCTTGACGCGTCTCCATGACAACGCGGTGTCAAATGGCAACGCGTCACATGACGTTATGAGGTCATATGATGCGTGGAGCCCGACAGCTGGTAAGGAGGAGCGGGAACAGGGGAGCACGAACTTAAATGTTTGCGCACCCTTGCCTTAAACTAAACCTTTGTTGGAGAAGATTTTATCCAGAAAATGTAAGATGTGTAAGAGAACTTCTTTGCCTGCTTCTCTCTATGAAACAAGGTCGTTGGTTTGTGATGAGTTATTTAGAATTCCTAGGATTTCATTTACATAACGAGGTCAATTCTAATTATTTTAGGCGCAGAAAATAGCACATTGAGCCAGCATATTGAAAATGGTCCCTTTTTACCTCTAGTACACTATTCAGATAAGTCTCTTTAGAAATGAAATTATTTAAATATGTTTACGAAGCCAAACAAACAAAATAACCGAAGTAACTGATGTGACACAGCATCAATAAGTTCAATATATGCATTTTCCTAATATTTTAGCTTTAGTCATTAAACCTACAATTGGCTTTTTTTGGTGCAAAGTTGGCACATGGAAAGTCTATTTACTAACATATAATATCTGCACTAGGTATACAGGTGTGAATGGTACCAAAATAATTTTTTTGTGTCATAAAAAGTAGAAAGTGCATTAAATTCTTCCGCAATGTTCAACTTTGCGTAAACCCTTCAAAATCTGTTAATAGTGTTTTGCGCAGAAGGAAATGTCTATGTATCAACCAAAAATGTATTTGATGCTCTATGGATGTTTCATTCTATAGGTTCCAAATTGTACTATTGTTAATGTATGACTATTATAAAATATGCCACTATTTATATTTACTAGTACTAGTTAATAATAAATATACTCCTTATTCTGTTTTAATTTAAATTGTATCAATCAGGTATTCAACATGAGGCAACGCGTCAAAATTAATTGTAAACATTAAATTATGTGTTATGTATGATGTCTTCATGCATACGTCGCACATTATATGAACATTTGTACTACTTTTTGCACTAAAAGTTAGACTCACAAAAAAAAAGTGAAATATGGTCTGAGTACATGGGCCACAAAGTGTTTATGGTTAAAATATTTGGGGTTTATTTATTCTGTACATACAGTAGCAAAATAATTTCTTTACACGCCAGGAAGGAAGGACGGTAAAGAACGCAAACTATCCCCCAGTGCAGAGGAACCTTTGTAATCGAAGAACTTTAAAAAAAAAAGCTGGTCATAATAATTTGCTTTAGGATATGGTGCTTTGCAAGATGAAAGCCACATTCATATACTCTCCATGATGCTCTTATCAACCTAATCACACAAGTGATGTTCATGAGTGGGCACACTCTTACTCACTCAGAGGATTACATCAGGAGGATCTGCACCATTGCTATAATGACTACCACAGGAGTAGGTGAAGCATTGAGACCGCAGGAGGACGCGTACACATCATGTTTCCTTTCGGACTGCATGTAGCTGACAACCCCTTCAGCATCTCAACAACCCAAGACAATAATAATGGCAGCGCATTGTTTTAAAGTGCAGTGGGAGGTGGGTGTGGAAAGATGCTGCAACAGCAGAGTTCAAACTCATATAACTTTTATATACTGTTGCAGAATGCAAAGAGGTACTAATCAGTGTGTTGGGTTGTTGGGATGTAAAATGGTCAGAGTAAGCACATATCAGGATCAGGCATTTTCTTAGAGATGGTCCATCATGTTCTAGGGGAGTATATGCATCAGATATTGAGATAACAGGACAATGTCGGTCCAGACCACACCAGAGTATGGTGAAAGGTCTTCATTAATGGCACAAATACTTACTTTAAGCAAAACTTAATTCTGTTTAATAATAAAACAACTATAGATGACCGACCACTCAGCCTAATTCAAGTCAAGTAGTACTGAATAGCACATGTACATCGGTGCATAGGGACAAGTTGAACCTATAATTCATAAAGTGTCAAGCATAGAACCTACACTAGATCCCTCTCAAAACTGCACTATAGATGTAGTAAAATATTCTGACTTAATAAGTCATAGAATCTCAATATTCTTGATATGGCAATATTATCCAAGTAAGTACTTGCAGAATTAGCAATATTGGTGGAGAGAGGTGGGCGGGGGGGGGGGGGGAAGAGAGAGGTGAGGGGGGAGAGGTGAGGGGGGGGGAGAAGTGAGAGTTGAGGGAGGGGAACAGAGAGGTAATGGGGGGAAGAGAGAGATGAGGAGGGAAAAAAAGGTGGGGGGGCAAAGAGGTCGGGGGGGGACGACAGGGGGAAGAGGTGAGGGGGAAGAGAGAGAGAGAGAGAGAATGAGGGGGAAGAGAGAGAGGTGAGGGGGAAGAGAGTTAGAGAGAGGTGAGGGGTGGAATAGAAAGAGGTGAGTGGTGGAAGAGAGAGAGAGAAATTTTAGAGCTTTAGCCTATAATGCTAATTAAGCAACTACATACTAGTATAATATTGCCATATCAAGAATATTGAGATTCTATGATGTATTAAGTCAGAATATTGTACTGCATATATAGTGCAGTTTTGAGAGGGATCTAGTGTAGGCGCTTTGCCTGACACTTTATGAATTATTTACTCTGTTTAATGATACAAGCAAAGAGCTTACTCTCGTTGAGATGCAGTATATAAATTGAGTTACGCCAGGGGTGAGCAAACTTTTTATGCCGAGCCCCCCTTTTCATCCATGCATTTCGTATAATCAATATACTTCATCAGGCGTACTTACCTTTACTTACATGTAAGTTTTTACATTGTTTTGTTGTATATTACATAATACATCTATCCTTACCTTGGTGCGCTCCTGTGCTTCTTTTCTTGGTTGTCTGGTTCGCCGGCGGGGTTTTCCACCGGAGTCCGTTTTTTGGAGCGGTGGGAGACACTTCAAGCCATAGGAGCAGCAAGAGGAGGGAGAAGAATCAATTTCTGCAACATTAGGAAGCAAGAGCGCGGACTGAACTTTCTTTGCTTAGTTTTGAAGAGGTAAGAAGAAAATTAGACCAAGTCAATGCCGTTGATGTGGTATATTTAGATTTTGCTACTGTGCTACACAAGAGGTTAGTGGACAGCATAAAAGACACTCTACCAGTTCAGGGATACCTTGTGGAAAAGCTACAAAGTAACTGGCACTACCAAGGATCTCAATCACTACAGATGCCTGCGGAACATGTGCACAAGGCAAACAAGGCCCGCAAAAGCACAATATTACTCTGACAATCTCCATCAGAATACATCAAACCCAGCTAACTTCTGGAAGGTTATCAACAATATATTCCAGCCTTCTAACCATCAACAACCAAGTAATATCACTAAAGAGGATATTACTCTGACAAACCCCACTGACATTGCAAATGCATTCAATGATTACTTTGTAGAGTGTGCCACTAACTTATTAGCGAAACGCAGCCCAAACTACAAACCTGAATCTCATCTTGGGAGTACCCACATAGCCCCACCCCCTCCCAACACTGCCAAAAATTTTCAATTTGGCCCAGTATCCGAAGTGGAGATTAAACAAGCGCTCCTCAAATTAAAACTAAGCAGCCAATGTGGACCTGACTTACTACAATCTAGGTTCCTACGACTTGGTGCCCCAGCCATTGCCAAACCAATTGCTTCCATAGTCAACTCTATCCTGTCTGCAGGCCATATCCCTAAGACCTGGAAAACTGCCAGAGTTGTCCCAATCTTCAAAAGTGGGGACAAAAACACTGTCTCAAATTACAGGCCAATCTCACTACTCCCAATGCTATCCAAAGTTATGGAAAAATGTGTCCACTCCCAATTAAGCGATTACTATACCAAGACAAATTTCCCTAGCCAATTCCAATCTGGCTTTTGCCCCAAACACTCCACCGTAACTACCCTGCTAAAAGTTTGCATTGAAATCCAGTGTGGAATGGAATGGGAACAACTCACTGGTGCAGTATTCCTAGATTTTGCAAAGGCTTTTGATACTGTTGATCATGCTATCCTGCTTAACAAACTCCAGAGCTCTGGAATAGGGAAGCATGCTTTAAACTGGTTTCAGTCCTACCTATCAGGTAGATCCCAACATGTGTCCATCTCAGGCTCTAACTCCAACCCACTGGATATCACATGTGGTGTCCCGCAAGGCTCTGTTCTGGGGCCCCTACTCTTCTCAGTGTTCATCAATGATCTTCCCACAGCTTGTAAGGAAGCCTCAATACACATGTATGCAGATGACACAATCCTATATGCACACAGCCATAGCCTCTCCGACCTTCAACACATACTTCAGTCTGACTTTTTGAGACTCGAAAACTGGATTTCCCTAAACAAACTGTTTTTAAACACTGACAAGACTGTAACAATGGTATTTGGGACCAAGACTAAATTTTTAAAGCTTCCAGCGACTGAGCTCTAGATTAGAACCAATGCTAACACCACCCTAACCCCTGTCACTAGTTTTAAATACCTGGGCATATGGTTTGACTCCCACTTAACATTCGGGATGCACATTGATACCCTGACAACCAAGACCTATGCCAAACTAGGGGTACTTTACAGGAACAAATCCTCCCTAAGTCTCCTGGTCAGAAAGCGTATCGCACAGCAGATGTTAATGCCAATTATTGACTATGGAGACATAGTATATGGCTCGGCACCTCAAACCTACCTTAGCAAACTTGACACCCTCTACAATTCAATTTGTCGTTTTGTTCTCCAATGCAGCTACAACACACATCACTGCGAAATGCTCAAATAACTAGATTGGTCATCACTCGAGTCTAGGCGCAAAGTTCACCTTTCCTGTCTTGCCTTCAAATTCTTTCTGGGCAAGCTACCATCTATCTGAACAAGCTCCTCACCCCTACCACATTCAGCACTTATCATCTGAGATCAGACTCCAAAAGACTGTTCATGGTCCAAAGGCTCAACAAAGTATCCGGCCGTTCCTCCTTCTCTTACCGTGCACCCCAGAACTAGAATAACCTACCAGAGCTTCTTACATCCACCACCAGTTTAAGTTCTTTCAAATCTAAGGCTGTCTCACATTTTAATTGGTCTGTAACTGTTTCATACGCCCATAATATATATTTTCTTTAACTGTGCATGCAATGTCTTGTATATAATGTATACCCTGTTCATTTATGTAACTGTATTTGTAACCATGTATTATTTGTCTTAACTCTGTGCCCAGGACATACTTGAAAACGAGAGGTAACTCTCAATGTATTACTTCCTGGTAAAATATTTTATAAATAAATAAAATAAATTGGTCTGGGTGAAAAAAATTGTACATGGATTGATAAGTGGTTGAAGAATATGCAGCAAAGAGTTGTCCTAAAGGAAAC
Source organism: Ascaphus truei (assembly GCF_040206685.1). Classification (NCBI taxonomy): domain Eukaryota; kingdom Metazoa; phylum Chordata; class Amphibia; order Anura; family Ascaphidae; genus Ascaphus; species Ascaphus truei. The sequence goes on from NC_134494.1 coordinate 29,726,409, forward strand.
CTTTTGAGATTGGACAAAAGTTACAAGTGGAGTACCTGAAGGTTTAGTACTGGGACCCCTGCTTTATAACATGTTCATTAATGAGCTTGAGGTTGGCATAGAGAGAAAATTATCTGTCTTTACTGATGGCACTAAATTATGTCAGGTAGTAAAATCAGAGCAGGATGTAATTTCTCTCCAGAAGGACTTGGAAAAACTGGAAACTTGGCAGGTAAATGGCAGATGAGGTTTAATACATATACATGTAAGGTTATACATTTGAAAAAACAAGCAATGATACAATTAAAAAAAACCCCATATATATATACCTTATATACCAACATTTTACATTTGTATGAAAGAATGTGGATCTGTAGTTATGAAAGCAAAAATACTCCACTGTGCTTTGCTCAAACCCTAATATTTAATATTCTGATGTTATGAAATTATATTGAAAAAGCCCATCAGTCCTTAAGAAGGGGGCACGTCAGGTGATAGGTGCTTCTCTGCTCAAGCTAGGTTTCCAATACTCCTGGGAGGAAATGGCAGGACACTAAAGAGATTGGAGGAGAACACACACACACCAATATGGGGATGAACCCTGTATTGATTTTGAAATAAAATATACAGATGTCCACTCACATTTTAGTGTGCTTTCCACTAAAGCACAAAGATAAGAGCATACATTTATGGGTATTCTAGAGGTGGCCAACTGGCCGGTGGGTCTCTAGTTTGAATTTGCCCCCATGGATGGAGGGCACCTGGTGTCAGGGTTTGCTTCTGTCACCATCCACTTTCCTGTGCACTAGTCCAAGTCGGAAAACATGTGTACGTGACGCCATGCTGCTAGCATTCTCTCAGTATGCCCTACTCGTTTCAGGTGCCTATCTCCCTTCATCAGGGGAAATGTACTAGTGGTTGCTGCTCAAACAGTGCCTTGTAAGCCCATATTAACTCATTAGGCGCAACATTAAAACCATTTAAACCAAGTCGAATGAAAAAATAGGTGTGTTAGAGAATCTTTTTTTTTTTAATTAATGACAAACCAAAATAAATGTCTGACGAACATAATATTATGTAGTATAAATGAATGAAAATACAAAAATAAGATAAATTAATAATAACTTGCGATACAAAAATAAGATGAGATGCTTAAATATAAATTGAATGGAAAACCATAATATAGTAAATGGAAACGTCTAAATAACACGCGCGTGCGCGCACACACACACACACACACACACACACACACACACACACACACACACACACACACACACACACACACACACACACACACACACACACAGATCCTGCAACAGATAACACTATAATCGTTACCACAATCAGTACAGTAAAGTCTAACAATATAACCCCTGATGGTGATACTGGGATAATAATAATACCACCAAGGAAGAAAGCATCCCAAGAATGAGCACTCTGGTATACATGAAAATATAACTCAATTTATTACATACAATCACTAAAACATATTTAAAGCAGGTCCCTCATGTCCTCACAAGATAAGACGTTGTCTACCTGAGAGGATTCAGATGAATACACACGTGAACCATAAAGATCTATAAATACTATGTTCTGTCTGATGGAATAACACACCGGAGAGAGGAATCAAGAAACATTGCCTCATGCCCCCCAGACCGGCCGGTCAAAATATCATGGTGGAACAGAACATGTACATACTGTACTAGGCAAACTGCGTAATACAGACTTAATATCAGTATGTTGCACAGTGGCAGATTTCTGATTAGGCTCTGGCCTAGGGCGGCAAAAGTGTCCGCCCCCCATATACATTTGTTGCGCTCTCGAGTCTATCGCGCCTAATGGGAAGGCAATTACATGTATCGGCTGTCTCCTTGCTGCCGCCCTGCTTCTCCTTTCGAATTGTGGCGTCTCGTTGCCATGACAACGCGGTGTCGCGGCATCAAATGACGTCATGGTAACGCGACGCCGTGCGACATCACGTTGGTGACGTCCGCGGCTTCATGCGATGCTGTGATTGAGAAGGAGGGCGGCAGCAAGGAGGCGACCATGACAGCTAAGTGCCATGGGGCGTCATATTTTCAAATCCACCGCTGATCTTGAATTAATAGTTGAGCAAGGAGTTACTGCAAATGATATATACTGTTCATATGTAGTCACCATACATCCCGGCATAGCATGAATGATCCCAAATGATTCGAGTGAAATGGACAAAAAGCAAGTGACTTTTTCAATAAATATCTACTGTTCATATATGGTCACCATACTGTGTGACATAGCTTAAATAGTCCAAAAAGTTGAAATGAAAAACAGCTGTGTTAATACAGTACATAGCTGATTAGGGAGTCCCGGGTGTATTAAACAACAGAAAGGATCTTCGCAAAGTCAAAACCAGAACAAAAGTACTTCCGTACGCCTCAAAGATATGAAGGGAACTGGGACCGACCACTCCGATGTACGTTTCGCCTGCACGCTTCTTCCGGGGGCTGGATTCCATGGGCATTGGTGCGTGATATATATCTGTGACGTACGACGAATGGCAGGAAGGCTAGTTCCCAATCAGCTGTTGCATTAAGTACATTCAGTTGCGGAGAATCAGGAGTAAGTGTGAGAATCTTAAAGCTACCTACAAAGATAAAAGAATATGTCAAAAGCAGAAACACTAGAGAACATATCATAAAAACATGGAATAGCCCATATAGTCCTTAAGAGCATTGGGCATGAGTAACCCCAATTTAATTATCCATCTGCATTCTCGTTGCAGTAACAACCTTTCCAAGTCACCTCCCCTGCTTCCCAAAGCAACCTTATCAATTGCAAAGGCTCCTAGGACAGATGAATCAGAGTTGTGTAGGATATAAAGTGTTTTGCCACAGAGATTATCTTTTTACCTGTAGTCAGATCTCGCTGTGTATTCTTAATATTTCTGCAGTGTTCTAAAATGAGAAATCGTTGTTCTCCTGTCGTCATTCCAACGTGAATCTGTCTGCAGGGGCAGGTTAGATAATATACTACTGCTTAGATGTGCATTTTAGAAATGGTTGAATTTGACATTTTTTTGTTCCTGTCATATCCCAAAATTCAGTGGTTGATTTAATTAAATTACAGGCAGACCAACTATTGCAGACAAAAAAAAGCCCTTGTTAACACACTGTGATAAGAAGATTGTCGATACATTCGTGTGATGATGGCTGTGTACCAATGTGTCAGTCAGATGTCGAGCATGTCTGCTGAGCAGATTAATTTTGTCCCCCATTTTCATTTTCAAATCTGTGTCTGTCATTCGAACATGCCAATGTTTCTGAAATATATATTTAAAGGTGGACCAATGATGATCATATGTCCCAATGAATCGTATGACATTGTTACTTTCTTTGTTATGAATGTGTTTAATTTTGGGCGCCAGTAACGAGTCTCAATTTCTAGCTTTACTTTTATTAAGGCCACGTTTAATCACTGTGTTACTATATCCTCTCATCTGAAACATAGATTTCATTTCAAGAGCTCTAGCCTCAAATACTGATGGAGCAGAGAAATGACGCTTAAGTCGGAGGAATATTTCCTTGCATACCAGAGTGCGGAGTGGGTAGCTTTCTCTCTGGGTGGTGTATGTATGCATGTATGTACAGTAAATGCTAGTATAATATAGTTAAAACTAGAATAGTTTATAACTGAAATAGTTTAAAAATAGCTCCAGGATACCTATACCTATATGAAAGTGTTTGTTTGAAATGACAATAAAATGTGAGTGGACAGCTGTATGTTTTATTCACTTTATTTCTATATCAATAAAGGGTACAGCACCATATTTGTGATTCTGTGCTCCTCTAATCTCTTCCAGTATCTGCAGTTTATATAATTATATACACATTTATTTTTGAATGACTTATTGCTATTTAAAAATTCAATTTAGGGTAAATCTTGTGCTTTGTTTCTTTTTGACTTGCCTCTCTTCCCTCTCGCAGCAAACGGAGGCTTTGGAGTCCTATGAGCCAGGTGGACCACCAGGTATATATACTCTTTCTACCACCAGTGAGACTTGTAGCACAGGTTGGGAATCCCTGCACTAAGGGAGGGCATGACTACTCAGACACTTGTAACTACTAGAACAATTTTGGGGCTCAGGACAAATGAGGGGTGAGGGGTAAGAGATTGTGATGACTCAGGAGATTCCTTCCCTTCTTGGTCCCTCTCTCCCGTCTCCTGTTGCCCTTCCTACTCCTTCCCAAGCCTCTCCTTTACCCTCCACCTCTCTCCCTTTGCCGCAGCGCGTACCCCGCAGGTCTCGCATACCCACGTGGTCCCTGAGTCCCTGCTATGATCCTCCCCGTTCCCTCTCTCCCGCAGTGCCCGCATCACCTTCCCTTGTGGTGGCATCCGTCCCGTTGCCTCCTCCCTGCGTGGTACCTGTGGCGTGGTGTTCCGTGCGCCTCGTGACGCGCCCGACTCGTGCGCTCCCGCATCCCACGGGGGGCGCGCCCACATGCCCCTCTGCTGACTCACCTGTTCCCTCCGCTCTACCTTTGCTCGCCATCGCACGGCGTAGGCCGCACGCGCGTTCCCCTCCTCTTGGCTTCCTCCCACTCCTGCGGTCTTCCCTTGCTCCGTGCGGGCCGCTCCTGTGTTGCAGCCGGTGCGCGCGCATCCCCAGCTTACAGGGGGAGTGCACACAGACTCCTCTTATCAGGCTTCCCCTGTCTCCGCCTCCCAAGCCTTACAGGCCATTCCTCTGACTGCCCCTTCTGTCCTCTCCTCTTCTCTCCCTGACCTATCTCTTGCTTCTCACTCAGAAGCGTGTGTGAAGAGCTCCCAGGCATTTGGTAAGGAATCAGCTTTATTCTTTCTTTATTTGTTATATTTTGCTGTGGATCTGTGAGGGAGTATACTGTGAGTTTTTAGAGGGTTTTGGGTGCTTTTTCAGGTTTAAAAACCGTTTTTGTTTTTCACCCAGAGGCTGCAGTGATTCAACCCAGCAAAGCTACACTGTGGCTGGCTGGAAACTGTAGTCTCAGACCCTCTCTCCTCCCCTACTCCTGGCTGTTTATTTTACTTCTAGTTTCACTTTAATTTAAGCCTGATTTCCTTTTGTCATTTGCAATTTTTGGGAGCTCTGTGTCTTACTTTAAGACCTTCAATATTGTGGTGTGGTTTCTTGTAAGAGAGAGAGTTAATAAGGGGAGAAAGAGAAGATTACAGCAGGTTTTTTTAAAAAGCTGTTTTTCTTCCCCTCCCTGTGCAGAGATAGTTAATTGGTTCTTAAAGGGACAGTTTCCTCTCTGCATCTCTCTCCCTAAGCACTATTTCTTCCCCTTACTTAGAAGCTTATATTATCATGCCTGGGGGGAATAGGACTAGTGCAGCAACGGGGGCCACACCTGGACATCGGATTCCAAAAACTGGGGCCCCTAGGATCAATAACCACAGCCCTAGGCCTGGTACATCCAGTGCCCTGGCCACACCCCCGGCTCCTGTTGTCAGTTTAACCCCTGCAGTCCCAGTTCCAACATGGGCACAGGTGGCAGCTGCAGGCGTTGACCCCAGCAACAACAATGCTGGGGCCACGCCCGGTGTGAGCAGGAAGCTTGGGGTGAGGTGCCCAATGTCACCTGGCCTTAACATAGAGATCTATGTGAGGGCTGTGGCAGACGTTGTGGGTCCCTCTGCTGTGGTGGCGGCCAGAAAGATGTATGGGAGGGGAATTTTCTTCCTCCGTATGCTGGCTGCCACCCACACCCTGGTGCAGAAAGGCATCAGTGTAGGGGGGACCTACATCCCCATAGAGCCCATGGAGGGGTTAGGCACAAAAATCATCCTGTCCAATGTGCCCCCCTTCATCCCAGACAGCCTCATGCGCCCACGCCTGCAAGCCCTGGGAGATATTAAATCTCCCATAACAAAAATTCCGCTGGGCTGCAGGGATAGAGCGCTGAGGCACGTGCTCTCATTTAAGCGGCAGGTACAAGTGCTGCTGCCGGGGAGCACAGAATCTGTGGAGGGTTCTTTTGGGGTGCCCTACGAGGGCATAACATACACCGTGTACTATGGCACGGAGGGGGTAAGGTGCTATTTGTGCAAGGAGCTGGGGCACACTCGTAGGAGTTGCCCCAAAGGGAATAGAAATCCCAATTCAGCTCCTGCACCCACCCCTCCCTCTGCCAAGACACCCAGTGCCGCTGTGCCCACCACAGCGGGGCCCTCGGGGGCCCAGGTCCCTTCTGGGACCGCAAGAGATGTCGCTGTCCCATCCCAAACAGTGACGTCTGTACCTCTCCCCAAAGAACAGAGGGAGAAGGAAAAACCCTTGAGGGCCCAGGTCCCCTCTGGGACCGCAGGAGATGTCGCTGTCCCATCTCGAACAGTGACGTCTGCGCCCACCACAGCGGGGCCCTCGGGGGCCCAGGCCCCCCCTGGTACCGCAGGAGATGTCGCTGTCCCATCTCGAACAGTGACATCTGTGCCCACCACAGAGGGGTCCGCGGGGGCCCAGGTCCCCCCTGGGACCGCAGGAGATGTCGCTGCCACATCTCGAGCAGTGACATCTGCACCTCTCCCCGGGGAGCGGAGGGAGGGGGTCGCTCTGGAGCGGCCACCCTCTGTTGTCGCTGTCCCCCCCGGGAGGAGACACCCTGTTCCGCTGCGCCCACCGGGGCGGGGCCCTCGGGGGCCCAGGTCCCCCCTGGGACCGCAGGAGATGTCGCTGCCCCATCTCGGGCGGTAACGTCTGCACTTCTCCCCAGGAAAAAGAGGGAGAAGAAAAGAGTCACCCTGAAGAAGTCACCCTCTGTTGTCGCTGTCTCCCCCCAGGAGCACCCTACCCCCAATGTAAGCATCGTACAGGGTGCGGGGAAGCGGTGGGAGGCTCCCGCTGAGGAGGTAGCGGTACCCTTTTTTGGGGAATCAATCCCCAGGAAGAGGAAAGAAAAAACTAAGAACAAGAGGGTGATTGAGGAGGGCGAGGAGGGTGAACCGTATTACGTTCACCATCAGAAGTCTCCGAAGCGGAATGCAACATCAATTCCGCACAGGGTGGCCCTGTCCAGCCCACAGGTTAGGATTAGCCAGTGTAAGCCGGACCCCATAAATATGCAGTCCCCCCCCTCGAAGATCTGGAGGGAATGCAGGAGGAGGTACCCGGCGTCCCTGGGGTGGAAGATCAAAGTGCTCAACAACATGAGGCTTTGCTCCTAGAAATGGACGTTGGGGAGCCTTCCAACACCCCTCCCAGTTGGAGAACATCCCCCAGGCACTTGTGTTTCGGTGAATGCCGCGCCGGACGCAGTTGTCTTCGGGGACTCGGAGGTCGGCCAGGATCCCCCTCCGGCTGTGCCGCCTTAGGGTGGCACACCTGAGGCTGAGCCCCGGTTTGTGTCACTGGAAGAAGGTGATGGGCTAGGGCTGACCCCCGTGGTTGGGGGTTTGGAGGATGGAGCGGGGGATGCGGGTGTGGGTGAGGGTGTTTTAGCGAGCACTTCATTTTGCATCTGGGAGATGCCAGATGTGAGCTCTCCTGGTGAGGAGTTTTGGTCGGGCACTTTGTTGGAGGCGACTGCTGGGCTGGACCCTCCCTATGAGGTGCTTGCTGAAAAGTGCCCTCTCGTGATTAATGCGAACGCCCGTGGCATCCCGTTTGTTTGCATGGTGGTAGAGGAGACCAGGAGGGCACTGTGTGCCTCGTTGGCCCCCGAGGACACTAGGGAGACCGCTACTTCCGCCATACCGCCACCAGCTACCCCTGAACATCCCACCCCGGGGTTGGATGTGGAGGATATAGTGGACCCCCTCGTGGAAATACCGAGGAGGGGACCCAATTTAAGGCTGAGAAAGGCCCCCGCAGGGAAGGGTGGGGATCCTCCGTTTTTCAGTCAAGAGGAGCTCGGGGAGTTGGGACTCAGTGAGGAGTCCTCTGGCACCGCGGAGGCGGTGGACTCTTTGACCCCCATTATCCCTGCCCAGGAGCTAGATGATTTCCTGGAGGATACCCTCGGCAAACACGGAACCACGAAGGTGCAGTTGGCCCTTGGAAGGTGGAAGGATGCCTCGGTCATTCTCCACTCTCTCTTAGTATACATCAGGGCTAACCACAAGGCCAAAATCTCTGGGCCTATCCATCTTCGTGTCCTGAAATTTCATAAATTGATGCGAGACCACATAAAGGATTCTCGGGGTGTAGCTCCGTGAGCGCCTGTGGAAAACAAAACTCCTGATTACCAATGGCTTTGAGCATCGGAACACTTAACATGAATGGCTGTAAGGTCGGGTTTCGCAGGTTCCAGGTACTCTCCTTTTTACAGAAGGGAAAGTATTCTGTGAGTTTCCTGCAGGAAACCCATACCACTCCAGAGGCTGAAGCCAGCTGGCATTTGAAGTGGCGAGGCAGTGTCTTCTTTAGCCACCCCACTTCGTCATCTAGTAGGGTGGTGACCCTGTTCTCTGAGTCCATTCAACCAGACCTACTGCTTGCCAAAACTGTTGTTCCAGGTCGCCTGTTGCATCTCAGGGTCCGGCACGAGGACTGCACGTTTAATTTCCTGAACGTGTATGCTCCTGCCACCGGACTCCTGAGAAGGCAGTTCTTCGTCAGAATGTCTGAATACCTGGAGACAGTCGACACGGACGAATACGTAGTGCTCGGGGGTGATTTTAACTGTACCCTCGAGGCTCGAAAAGACCGGAATGGTCCAGAGCCACACCCGTGTTCTGCGTCGGCCTTGCGGGAGGTCATCACCCGCAACTCCTTGGTAGACGTCTGGCGAGAACAACATCCTGAGGCATCCACTGAGTTCACCCATGTTAGGGTGTTTAGGGGTGAACGGATGTCCTGGTCCCGGATCGACAGGCTGTATATTTCCAGCCACAGCCTGTCAAGAGCCCAGTCCAGTACCATTAGGCTGGCGCCGTTTCGGACCACAATTGTGCGTCCGTGACGGTGACGCTGCTACCTGCAGCACCCTCGGCCGCATATTGGCACTTCAACAATACGTTGTTGGAGGACAAGGGGTTTGCGACATCAGTCCGAGACTTTTGGATTACCTGGAGAGGTTGCAGGTCAGACTTTGCCACGTTAGAGCAGTGGTGGGACGTGGGCAAGGTTCATCTGCACCTCGAGTGTCAGGAGTACACCAAAGGTGCCAGCAGGTGGCGCGATGCTGAGATCGAGGCCCTCAGGGAGGAGGTGCTCCATCTCGAGAAGCGGCTGTCTGTGGCAGGAGACCAATACCTGCAGAGTATGTACGTGGAGAGGAAGTGCACTCTCCGGGACTTGGAAGATCGGAGAGCTCGGGGGGCGTATGTGCGATCCCGCATCCACTTCCTTCGGGAGATGGATCGCGGGTCGCGCCTCTTCTACGCACTGGAGAAAAAGAGGGGGAACTGTAGACATATCACCTGCTTGTTGGCAGAGGACGGTACCCCTCTGACTGACCCTGAGAGCATCCGGGACAGAACCCGGAGATTCTATGTAAATCTTTTCTCTCCGGAATACATCCAGCCAGATAAATGCAGGGTCTTAGGGGAGGGTCTTCCCACGGTCGGTGAGGATGGAAGGGAGCGGCTTGAGTTACCATTGACTCTGGCCGAGCTCTCTGAAGCCCTCAATCTCATGTCCCGTGGAAAAACGCCGGGGCTAGACGGGCTGACTGTGGAGTTCTTCCGGTTTTTCTGGGATATGCTGGGACCTGATTTCAACGAGGTCCTAGCCGAAGCCCTGGAGACCGGTGAGATGCCCCTTTTGTGTCGGCGGGCAATACTGTCTCTGCTGCCGAAGAAGGGAGATCTTCGCCAGATCTCTAACTGGCGACCGGTCTCACTGCTCAGCACGGACTATAAGATCGTAGCCAAAGCGCTTTCGCTGAGGCTCAAGTCCGTGCTGGCAGAGGTGATTCACCCCGACCAGTTCTATACTGTCCCGGGCAGGAGTATTCATGACAACATCTTTTTGGTCCAGGACCTGATGCACTACGCACAGAGGACTGGTCTATCACTTGCCTTCCTGTCCCTAGATCAAGAGAAGGCGTTTGACAGAGTGGATCACCGTTACCTTATGCAGACCCTGCGGGCGTTTGGCTTCAGCCCATGATTGGTGGGCTTTCTCCAGATGCTGTACGCCTCTGCAGAGTGTCTGGTGAAGATCAACTGGTCCCTGACGGTACCTTTTTGTGTTTGATCGGGGAGTACATCAAGGGTGCCCCCTGTCTGGGCAACTGTACGCGCTGGCCATTGAGCCCTTCCTCTGCCTACTGAGGAGGAGGCTCACCGGGCTGGTGCTGCGGGAGCCTGACATGTTGGTAGTCCTGTCGGCTTATGCCGATGACGTGCTCCTCGTGGCCCAGGACCTAGATGATCTAGAGCGGGCACAAGAGTGCCAAGAGGTCTACACCGCGGCCTCTTCTGCTCGGATCAACTGGTCCAAGTGCTCTGGCATTTTGGTGGGTCCCTTACAGGTGAACTCCTTGCCCCCCGCGTTTCGGAATGTCTCGTGGGAGAGCGATACTCTCAAGTATCTGGGAGTCTACCTGGCTGCTGCGGAGGACCCGGCCCCAGAAAACTTCAGTGATCTTGAAGAACGGGTCATTGCTCATCTGGGGTCATGGGTGTATCTGTCGCGAATGCTTTCCCTTAGGGGAAGAACCCTTGTGATTAATCAGCTGGTGGCCAGTCAGTTATGGCACCGGCTGATAGCCATGGGTCCAACCCCCGAATTTATCAACAAGATCCAGAGGAGGTTGATGGATTTCCTCTGGATTGCATTGGGTCTCTGCGGGAGTTGCGTGTCTCCCTTTGGAGGAAGGTGGACAGGGAGTGGTGTGTGTCCGCTCCCAGTTACACACTTTCCGCCTCCAATACCTGCAGAGATACCTATTCGCTGATCCGTCTCCGCAGTGGTGCCAGCTGGCGACCAGTTTCTTTCGCCAGCTGCGCAATATGAGGTATGACCGGCAACTGTTTATCATCACGCCCGAGGATTTAGGTAGAGACCTCTCGGTGCTGCCGGCATACTACCGGGACTTACGTAAGGCCTGGAAACTGGTCTCCGCGACCAGGAAGGAACAGGCGGCGGGGGTTGATTTCCTCGCCGAGCCCCTGCTGTATAATCCGGCAGTGGGGGCTCGGATGTTGGATTCACCCTCTATTTGCCGCCGGCTAATCCTGGTGCAGGTGACCAGAGTCGGGGATCTCCTGGACTTTGGGCGGCGAGACTGGGTTAGGGCAGAGGTGCTCGCGCCCTGTATGGGTCTGCGTACTGCCCGCGTCCCTCATCGTTTGATCCGGGAGATTAAAGATGCAATCCACCCTGACTCACGCACCTTCATTGAGGGGGTATTGCAGACCGGAGAGCCTTGTCAACCTATCAACTTCAGCTCTCCGGATCTCTGCGTGGAACCAAAGCCACGGCAACCCCCTCAGGCTCTTCTCTCCCCCAACCTCAGTAGGTTGGGGGATATGTCCCCGGCATGTTTCCGCGGCATGCCGAGGAAAGTCCTGTATTCTCTAGTGCTCCATATAGTGCACTACCTCGCCCTTGTCACCCGCCCAGATACTATCTGGAGGCAGGTATTTCCTGCGAACGAGGGCGAGAGACCCCGGTGGAGGGAACTCTATTCATCCTTGGTTCCCCGTCCCGCCGGGGATTTGAGTTGGAGGGTCCTCCACGGTGCACTGAGCACAGGAGAGTATTTGGCACATTTCACGGACTCCCCCGCCACCTGTCCCTTTTGTGGCGAGCGGGAGTCCGTAAATCACATTTATTCGAGTTGCGCCAGACTGCAGCCCCTCTTTTCCTTCTTGAGGAGCCTTCTCCTGCAGTTCTGGCTACACTTCTCCCCTCATCTTTTTATTTTTGGGTGCCCAGTGTCCCGGAACGATAAGCCTAGGGATCTCCTGGTCAACCTGCTCCTGGCATTGGCTAAGGTAGCCATTTGTAAAACCAAGAGGCAGAGTTTGGAGGGGGGGGGGGGTCCCAACAAACATCGTGGTCATGTTCCGGGCGCTGGTGCACTCCCGTATTCAGGCAGAGTACTCGTACGCCGAGTCTACTGGGACGGTTTCAGAATTTGCCTCCCAGTGGGCGTTAGGCGGGGTGCTCTGCTCGGTATCCCCCATCAAGGGTTCTTTAGAGTTAACCCTTCTGCTTTAAGTGCACTTCAACAGTGCACTTGTTGGTCTTCTTTTGAATATTTGTTTGACTGTTTTTTCTTAGTTCTACTTGGCAACAAGTAGAATTGCTATTCAACTGAATTGGCCGGCTTTGCCGGCCAATCAGTTTTAAACCAGATCAAAATAGACCCATTTCTCTCTCTACTCCTCCCCTCTCTGTCATTGGTGCACCTTCCTTTATAATCCCTGTCTGTCCACTTCTTCCTCGCTCTGCATAGTTCCTGTTTCCCTGTGTGTACCTGTCCTATGCTGTGCTCCCTCTCCGTTCCTGTAGTTTCCTGCTCCTGTGCTATCTTAGATTTCCCTGGCTTTAACCCCTGCTTGTCCTGGACTACTCTGCTCTCTGGTATACCTGTTAACCCTGCTACGCATACTACCTCGCTTACCTCTGGCTTCCTAGGACCTGGCTTTCCCTCTGACGACTCTACCCTCTGGACTCCTGAACATTGGCAAACGGACACGACTATTCTTATGGACATCCCCAAGCGTTGCAAGTATACTCTAACAAATCTTCCAACAGGCCCAGCAACGCTATACCACACTCTGGGCTCGCTCCCACTGCTGTGGGTGTGTGGTATCATACCGTTCCCACCTCAGTACTGGGGTCTAGCTTAGTCTGCGGGCATACAGGCGTGACAGAGATAAGGGCATGGGGGGAGTACTTCTGGACATGGGGGGAGGGGTTAGTTCTGGACCTGGGGGTTAATTATGGACATGGTGTGTGTGTGTGGAGGTGGGGGGAGGGGTTATGGACTGGTGAGGGGAGGAGTTATATACCTGTGAGGGGGGGGAGTTATGTAGATGGGAGGGGTCGTAGTTATGGACCTGGGGGGAGGGAGAAGGAAGTATGAGTCTGAGGCTATGGGTAGGCCTGTGGGGCAGGGGGGGCCATAACAGAAGAGTGTGGGAGGAGTTGAATGTGCCTACTTGCTGCCTTGGCGGAATGAGGGAGCCTACAGAGGTGCCTGTCAGTGGGGGCCTCCCTTCCACCAGCCTCTAGCATGCTTCCTCTGATGGGCACCTCCACAGACACCCTGCAGCAGGCCCCCTCTGCTCTGACAGGCACATCTCCGAACCTGGCAGGCACTACATGTTAGGGTTGCCGGCATGGGGCCCGGGCCCCTTGACTCACCTAGCCTGGGACAGGAGTCCTGGCTGTCCCCCCCCCTATCAGCGGCTCTATATACTTGTATCAAATGTACAGTACTTTGAAATTCATTATTTCAAATATTGTGATCAAGATGGAAATTCCCCAAACCTGTTTTATATATGTGTATATGTGTAAATATTAAAAAATCACCAATGACAAGAAATGTAAACAAACTTATGCAAATGAAAATCCTATTACATAACAATAATAATAATAATAATACCAGGAAATAATTGGTAAAGGATATAGGGCAGATGGAGCGGGATAAATATATATGCAAGTAGCACAAAGTAGAGAACAAGTCCTCCAAGAATGGTGCTACAAAACCCTGGGCTGAGTAAAGAGAGGTGAGACAATATAATAACTCTATGAGACAAAAAGATGAAGAGACTCAGTAAAAGATACAGAACACCTACAAGCTCAAATTGAACCCCCAAAATACCCACAACATATATATAAGCATATAAGTTTCACAGAGGAGTGCTACTGAGCATGGCAATATGTATTTAAAACCAGAGACATAACATAAAACACAGACAAAGCTCAGTGCACATCCAGAAAAACTTATATACGGTACAGTGCCTAAATATACATGTATAAATAACTAATAAATAAAATGGTCTTTTAGTTTAACATTTTGGTCAAATTGTTGTAAGCCCTTGAGCCAAACTTCACGGCAGACCACGTTTCAAGGGTCCCTACACTAATATAAATTCTTAATAACCTGTGCATTGCCAGGAAGAATGTATACATGTATATTTAGGCACTGTACCGTATATAAGTTTTTCTGGATGTGCACTGAGCTTTGTCTGTGTTTTAAAGACTCAGTAAAAGGACTAAAAGCTGCTACAGGAGGTAAGTGAATAATCCAAATGACAAGTCCCGGAGGTAAGGGGAACAAACCGGTGAAAGGGAAATGCTGATGGCCCCACAACGTAGCACCGCCGGTAAAGCCCTCTCTGCATGAAAAACCCCAACAACCGGTAAGAAAATCATGAAATCAATGTCCAGCCTGATAAGTTGCAGCTATGTCTTCAGCATGAAAATCAATATGGATGACAATGAGCAAAGTACTCACGTACACGTCACTGCAGGTTAAACCATCTCTTCATCCTGGCGTGCGTCTTTCTTGGAGAAAAGAGTAGCAAATAGAGAAAAAGAGAACTGCAAAATGAGGAGAACTAGAGGCAAAGTATCACAAATATCAAAAAAAGGTTTATTGAGGCATCAAACCTAAAAAGTAACATTTGGAACCTCTGACGCGTTTCCCGCCGTCGTTCGCGCTTTATCACAGAGTGAAATGCGGAGGGTATTTTTTATTCTTTGCCTCTAGTTCACTTCATTTTGCAGCGCTCTTTTTCTCTTTTACTTTGTTTGCTAAATATATATGCCACATACTAATATTGCACATTGAGATATTTTAGCCTTATTACTACTACATATTACTACTTATTGCTTGTGATACACACTATAGGAGGCAAATTACTCTTATGTCATTCATTTTAATTATATCCCAAATATTATGCATATCCTGTGGCTTTTTCGCTGATTCATTTATTCTTCCTGTCATTAAAAAAACAAAACAAAAAAAACATTCTAACATCACAAGAGAATAATATTTGTTGAAATGAATGTGCGTGAAGCATTAAAGGAGGAGAGAGAAGCATCAGATGTTGGCACAGTGCCATTGATAGTCATGGAGATGCCTTTATTGGTGCTTTGCGGTATACATTTAAAAATGTTAAATATTCAAAAGTACCAACATTTAAGTAAAACATATTAATAATCATAGGGTGATACATAGTGATGGAAATTATGTTTCAATTCGCTTGAATGAGTTAAATTAGCGCTATAACCTTATTTAAGGCTAAAAAGCAACAGACTACATTTGAAACTCCATGTTTAAAAGACTATTCCCATTTCTCCGCCATTCTATAAATGCTTCAGCCTGTGTGGAGCTCCTACCCTCAGCTTTGCACAAAACTCATCCATGAGTAAAGAGGGCAAGCTAAACACTTGGCCTTTCCAGCTGCTTTGAAGAGAATGGTTTTCTGAAGGCTATGAATGCTCCCTGTCTCTCTGTATACAATGTAGGTGTTACTGCTCAGAGAGTGAGAGAGAGAGAGAGAGAGAGAGAGAGAGAGAGAGGGGGGGGTGGAGGGGGGGGGGGGGATAATCACAGCCCAATGGAATAAAAAGGGGAAGGCGGATAGACTTGGGATTGTGAAATGATTCCTTCATATCTGGAGGACTATAGACATAAGCATCTCTTTCCAGATATTAGTATTTTGTGAAGAATCTCATCCTCGCATGTTCCCACCTTCAGTGCCCTCTTAGGCTTCCATGGGGTCTCACTCATTTCAGTTATAATAATCCCATTAAAGTTGCCATCTTTCCTTCAGTACATCTATAACTCATTACTTTGATCTCCTCCTCTTTGATAGCTATGGAAAGCAGGTTTTACAGTGCTGGAAGGACCTACAATGCAGGAAGCACCTACAGTGCACTTATGATATGATCCTAAAGAGCATACGCTGTGTACATTTGTTTGGCCAATATGCTAACATTGTAATGTCCGTATAGTATCTCTATCAGGGCATAAATAAATTGCGGTCAGTAAAAAAGCGAATGAGTGAAACACAGAGAAGTGCTGTCTGTCCTTCAAAATAAGTCAAGCCAAGACATTGGTAGAGTTGTACTGTGAACTGAAGCAACAAACACAACATTATAGTACATGGTGCATGAACAAACATATAGAATGTAGAGGAATAGAAGAATGTTTGCAGCAGGGCCTTGTATGGACTGTTCAGCACAGATGTGTAGTGCATTTGCTGTTCAGCACAGATGTGTAGTGCATTTGCTGTTCAGCACAGATGTGTAGTGCATTTGCTGTTCAGCACAGATGTGTAGTGCTTCAAGGTGTGTTCCCACCCTAAGTCAACTATCTTCTCCCTTTATTGGCTCTCCCTTCCAAATGAATCCAGGGACATCATCAAACTGGAGTAAAAGCTTTCTCTGATTCCAGCTGCCATGTTGTTGTATCCCAATCAGCAGGGATCTTCAGATGGACGTTCCCTGACTTTGGCAGTTCCAATGCAGTTTAGAAAGGACCGGAAAGGTGGAGATACCCCAACACATGAAAAAAAAGTAACACAATTGTGATTTTTTTTTTTGGTTCTTGAGAAGCAGAGATTACACCTTGTATTAACTCAACGTTAAAAAAAAATATTTTTTAGCATTAATAAAACAATTTATGTTGAATTGTTTGTACATTGTAGCAGTTAGATATTCACACTTCAGTAAAAGACAATTAAGAAACACAAATAACCATGCATTTTGCTAGGGTTTTTATTTTTTATTCTCGGTGCATTGTGTAAAAAGGACCATGTCCGAATGGACGAGGAGGGGGGAGTAACATGCAATATCTTAGGATGTCACGGTGATGCCTTAATTAAGCCTTCAAGGCCAAGTAGCACAAAGTTAAATAATGATGGATATTTAAATTTAAAAAAAAGAATGTCATTTTAATGTAAATTTTTTTTTTTAAATAGAAATATAACAAGTAAATACACCTCTAGGTTACTTTGACTATTTCAGCAAAGAAGGTGCAACGCTTTCCACCGCAAGAAGAAAAAAATAACAACCCACATTGCTGGGTCACAGCAAAATCTCAGCTTTTCCAGGGCCGTACAAACACAAAAGGTTTAAGGGGGAAATTGTTTAATGGAAGCCCTTTTCTCTTTGGGTTGAATGCATTGGGGAGATTAAAACTTTCATTTGAGATTTTGCTGTATTCATAGTAGTGGGGGCATGAATAGAACTAAGTCCCAACCCCACAGTGGTGGCGTGCCCCTTTTATTCTGGGGCACATTTTCAGACACAGGTTGTTTTGCACTTGAAAGAGGTGAAAGAGGAGAACGTGGGATTTTGACAGCTGATATTAGCCTCTGAGCTCTTGATGGGGGATTTTCTAATTAACCCTAAAGTCCCATTAGGTGGGCCAACATGAAATGATGTTTGACAGAAAGGGCAAAAAGTTGCAGTTACACTTTTGTTTTAATGGAACAGATGGGGGGGGGGGGGGGGTGGAATTTCTAAAAATGAAACGGATCTGGGCATTTGCAGCAATTGCTAATAAAAACGGTATGCAGAGCAGTGGTTGTGGGACCAGTGACTAACAAGTATGCAGTGAAAAGAAGAAATGACCACAAGGCATGCGTGTCTATGCAATTAATTATTTTAAACCATATTACAATCAAGTTATTCTGTATGTGTATGTATATATATATATATATATATATATATATATATATATATATGTATATATATATATATATATGTATATATATATATATATATGTATATATATATGTATATGTATATATATATATGTATATATATGTATATGTATATACAGTATATATATGTATATATATATATATATATATATACATATACACACACACACACACACACGCAAATATACATAAATATATACAAATATTCATAAGAAACAGGGTCATCAGTGCATTATTGGTGCAATTTAGGTTCTGCAATAAAGAACAATTTTGCATTGAAATCCATTCAACATCCTAGTTATTATACAGTACATTTAGACCATTTTATAAGATGTTTATAAAATGCATTGTGCCTCTTTGGGATAAAAAATGTCCTTAAAAACCAGTTTCTCCCCCTCATAAAAAAAAAACCTCAAGAGTGCCTTAGTATCAAGGTTTTCTACTTTGGCATGAAATGATAAGTCATAAAAAATAAAGAAAAAGACCTCTTTTAAAGCCAATGTTCCAAAGTTCTTATTATTAGTATTTCCGTGGCCGAATAAACAGATAATACAAGGAGTAGTTACCTGAAGAAATGGAAACCGTTATCTACAGAAGATGTATCAATGTGACTACTTGTTATCACTTCCTTCCTGTTTTTGTAAGAACTGCTAGAGCTGAGCTGGCGTGTTATGTGTATTAAGATGTGTGTACCATGTAACAGCTGTCTGTGAGTAGGGTTACTGGCTATGCACTTCTTTAACCCAGGCTGTGTTGGGTTAACCTAGGCAAGATTATGCTTTCTTATGGCAGGCATAAATTTATGGGGTTCCATGTTAAAATGGATTAGAAATAAAGAGTGACACACTGTGAGTGCCCATTTGCATGTCATTACCCAGAATGCCTGGATGCAGTGGAATCATTGTTTGCTGAATAGATAATGGGGAAAGACAGGGCTGCAGATAGGGGCGGGGCAGCCAGGTGGGCAAGGGGACAAGTACCCCCCGGGCCGGTCCTATTTGGAGGAATGTGGGCCGCTCTCTAACTGCGGCCGGCCCGGCACTCGGGTTTATCCCCAAAGCCGATAGCATGCCGGCCCGGCCTCCATCTGCAGCAAGAGCTGAAAGAGAGAGTTGGGGGCGGAGCTAAAGGGATGGGGAGGGGAGAGAAATACATGGGAACAGGTTGGGAAATAGAGGGGGCTCGTGAGATGTGAAATGCGGGGGAGGGGGGCACATAATACCGCCGACACAAGCGGGGGAGGGGGGGTGTCCAGATGTAACTCTAGTCCTGGGCCCGGGAAATCTGTCTGTGGCCCTGTATATGAAAGTTACACATTTTTCCTGTGCCAAACTGAAACATGACTCTAAGTTTGTGTTATTATCAACTTTTGCAATAGATAAATTATCCTTAGGAATTAGAAGGAGGGATCTAGAAAATATGCTCCTACAAAAAGAATGTAGAAGGATTGCTAAATTGGGAACACTTATTCCAGTGGGCTTAAATGATGCTTTGAATTACTTTCCATTTCTCATATGTCTATCTCTATCTCAGAAGCCTGCCGTTCCGTAACAACAATTGATATCAGCAGTGTGTTTTTATCGCTGCAACATTCCGATTGGTGCTTTCACTCATTGCCAAGGGAATATAAGATTGGTTCCCACAGGTGTCTCTCACTGCCCCTAAAGAAGCCGTGGCGAAACGCGTGTTGGGGAGGGTCTTAACAACGTCCTCTCTGACCTGGATGACGCGTGATGCATATCGGCGTGTACACCTGCATCCTATCCCAAACTGACTGTCTCTGTCTGTTACAGAAAAATTAAGCCTCAATAGATGCCGTATATATGCTGCAGGGGTCGTCTCAGGCACAGGAAAGCTGGTACCTCGGGTAGTCGACAGCAGGGCCCACGGGCCCACCGATGGTTCCGCTGCATACAGGTTGGCACAGGCCACATCTAGCTGCAGTAGGGGCCGGTTGTAGGCCGAAGTAGGGGTCGCAGCTAGGGCACACAGGCCTAACGTAGACTGGCGTAAGAGAGACCGCAGGGGCAGCACCGGATGGTGTGGAGGCCCGGTCTATTGGCTGGAACACAGCGGGAGTTGGTACAGGGCTGGCAGGCCGCATGTACAGGGCCCCGCAGTGCTGGCACCGCACGGGCTGGCGTCGCCTCCTGGAAGCCGGCAGTTGGGGCACCCACAGCGCAAGTGGTGTTACCCGTTGATAGTAACCACCAAGTAGCCCCCTGGTAGGTAGTAGTTTGTCAGCTCCAGCTCAGACATGTTTTTCTTTAGAAGAGATAGGATAATAGAAGCAGTTAAGTAAGACAGCTCCTCTCTCTCACACAGCTCCGCAAAACTAAAGTAAAGCAGTGTGTGGTTAACTCCTCCCATGCCAGAGATGGAGTCCTGGATTGGATCTTGAGTGTTGTCCCTCCCTTAGTTGGAATACAGAGCAGGGCAGGGCGGACCAAGGAGTGACCTGGCTCCGGCTGATCCAGTCGCAGTGATGGGCAGGGTTAGCTTTTGCCGCCGGATAGCTTGCAACGGATTTTTGCAGAAACTTGCAATTTGCTTTGCAAGCCCATGTGGTCCTGTGGTTTTGGTGGGAACACCATTTTGAGAGCATGGAACATGCAGTAGAGGGGATACTCTCTAACAATATCCACCGCAAGCTTTTTACCCGCGTCTAGTAAGTAGGGCATATACTCATTGGAGCAGATTATAATTGTATACTATTGTGGACATTAGCTCCATTTGTTCTTTTAATACGTTTTAAATAAATTAGCTTTTTTTCTATTTTCACTCCCCTGTCATTTCTCTGCGACTTCTGCTTAGTACTGCCTTCTTTCCTGTGTATTATCATATAGTATGTGTGTTTTCTTTCTTTTATTTCATGCACCTGATATCCAATCATATTGAACTTCGTTGGGAACAACAAGGACATTTGTCTTTCATCTGAACATCAAATGGTTGTATACCCACTCTTTTTTTTTTTTTTTTACCTTTTTTGAGATTTTTGTCATACTCCATTGAGATTCTATTACAAGGCACCGAATTTATTGTCTTTTGTTTTGTATCGCATAATACTTAGTCATAATTGAGCCACTGATTGAGCCACCTGTGCTGAAGCAGGGATATCCTGAAAACCTGACCTGTTGGTGGCCCTTGAGGGCTGGAGTTGGTCACCCCTGTTCTATAGCTTTCTGTAGTTAGGGAACCCCCACTGCTGATCCGTACTAACCGAAAATATTCAGAGAAGCACTTGGCTATTGGTTATTACTGGAGGTTATAGGTCAACTGCTGACAGGCATATTAGAAAGTGAGCACGACCGACCTGGAAAGGCCCTGAACTTTGGGAAGCCAATTTCTTCGTTTCCTCTGTGTAGAACTGATATTCGACCATTAAAAATGTAAATCGACATCCTTCCGCAAATCGACACTTCTCCGGGGTAAAGACAGACACCAGAAATCTGGCTAAGTCCAGAAAAAGGCTGCAGATAGTAATGCCTCCATATGTTATAAGGCAGGGATAGCTAATTACGGTCTGCGCCAGTAAAAGTGACATGTTGAGAGAATGTGTCACCGCGATAGCAGAGAGTCACATGTAATTAATGTAAAGCACTTTTGTTCCATACTTTACATTTGGAAACAGATTTAGGTATTAAGTGCCTAGTGTCTGCAACAAGGGAATCCTCTGCGAATTGGTAACACTGACCAGAGCAGAACGTATTACTCTCTCCAAATGGCACATTTTTGCATTTGAATGTCTGAATTATCCTGGTTTCTTAGAGACATCCACAACACCAACATCTTAAATCCCTCCAAACTTTGTGCCCTTCATTGAACGCTCGTGATGTAAGCATACATGTAATTGTTCTATAATGGTGCCTCGAAACGGGACATTCCTTACACATGCATACAAGGTTTTGCTTATTGTGACTCTGATCAGTGGGTCTTTGTGGCAGTTTCTTTAAATATGGTAACAAGCAATTTTGTCTATGCCAGTGAACTGCATGTGTAATGATGTCTCCCCCCTCGCAAGAACATTAAAAAAAAGCATTTTGTGTTTTGGAGAGCTGACTCAGATTACGAAGGGACAATTTAGGGCTTTATACGAACCATCATAGTTTTATTTAACAAAGCAATAGGCCAAATGTAATATATATATAATATATATATATATATATTCATGTAGAGGTATCAGTACCGTGTTAGCCGAGCTTCAATAATCAAAAAATAAATAAACGATACCATTCTGTGGGTATAAATAAATGCATTTCGTTAGCCACAGAACGGTATCGTTTATTTATTTTTTGATTTTATATATATATATATATATATATATATATATATATATATATATATAATATATATATATATTTAAAACTTTAACAGTAAAACATATATACAATTTAAAGTACATGAAAATAGGACAATACCACATCTGTTAAGTCTCACTGATTTTCAGTTATGTATTTCAATCTTCTAGTTGCCTCACTGGGTGTTGAAGTACACATTCATCATAGGTTGTCATACGTTTTTATTAGACCAACAGGTACATAGATGAAATAATAGGGTAGAGAGCTTTCAAAACCTTCCAGTTCTCTACTTAAAGTGTATTCATTTTCAGAAGTTTCACTTATTGGGAGTTAGTGTCACAAATGTCATAGTATCACTTGTGTCATAAATTGTATCAGAGTTTACAGGGTAAATGCAATATACTCCGAAGCGGTCATTCAGGAAGTTTTTGCGGTCAATAATACCCATTGACATCCATTTTCGGAGTATATTGAATATTCCCTTAAACCTTTAAAGCAAGTGTAATTGTAATGTCATTTTTTGGCACAGGGCATCAAAATCTTACTTATTTTTCCATGGAAGCTGACATTCGTTTGTACAAAATGTAGGTGGTTTCAACCTCAGCAAATCTAATTTTGTCGCTTTGGATCTTAAAGTTTCGAGCAGTATTTACAATGATGAAGATTTATTGACACAAGTAGAGTTACAATGTTTCCAACGACCACAGTGAAATCATGTTACATAAAAAGCTCTAGGTCAAATGCTCAACATTTTTATTTGACAAGAATATAAAAAGGCAAGAATATGTTTTTACTATATATATATATATATATGTCAAGATCTACCTATAGAAATTAAAAATAAGTGGTATTTTCTTCTACAACGGGGTTGGCTCATCTAGCTGTTTAGCAAAAGCATATCTAATTCTAAATCCTAATCCATAAAACAGTAAATAATCATAAAGGTTATTTCTTATTGTTATAATAGTTCCAATTAATTTGTCGCAGGCTCTCTGACCGCGAAGTAACCACAGACTTTCATGTGCTCATAATTAGTTGTACCGTAATGTCTCTGACAGATAAGTGTTTTTCTTTGACCTAAATAAAGACAAAAAAAAAAGTTAATCATTGTTAAAATTACAGTACTTTTAATGTATTTGTTTGTTTTGGTTTTCTTTTTTTAACCAAAATCTTGAAGAAAAAAAATGACAATTTTTATTTTTATCATTGTGTATTATTTTGCGGCGCTTTTAATTTCTTGGCATTTACACTTTAATTTTGAACGCAAAGATCTGAATGACAAGTATTACCATCTCCATAAAAAAAAAAAAACATTAAATGAAAGATTAATCCCATTGAAAAATTCAATCATTTTGAAATTCCCATCCGTAAAACATGACAACATCCTTATTTATTTTTTTACTCAAAAATAGGCAAGAAATACAAAACCATTAAAAAAAAAAAAACCCCAAAAAATTATTCTCCCAGTCGCACCCAAACATGAGGATCTTAAGATTCACATCAAATCAGAGTATTCCTGAATAAAGGGCTTTTTTTTTTTTTTTGGTATAATAATTCGTTTTCATCCTGTTTTGCATTCCACGTTCCATTCATCTGCGAGATTAATAGATCTATTTAATGAATTTAATAGCTCGGTAATGTTGGGCAAGAAGCTACAGATAAATCCTAGATGATGTAAACAACACATGCGAGTTTTTAAACTATGCCAGACTGGGAAATGTTGATTGTGAGGAGGTGAAAATAGACGACGCTTTGTAAACTCCAACTTGGCAACAGCTTGTTGAGCGTAAACCCTTTCATGGGAGGTTTTGCGAATCTGAATAAATTCAATTTCAAAATCCTTCCTTGATCTAAGCTTGCTTAAGCTCTCGCTACGGCCTTAAGACCCTCGGGGTCATTCCCAATAACAAAAGATAAGAAAAAAAAAATCTGCTGTTTCTTAAATCTGCTACCTCACTGCCAAAAATCTATAGGTTTAATGAAGGTAACAGTAGACTTTGGAGACTTTTTGAAAGATGAAGTTCAGTGCTTTTCCCTCTAATGTCTTTGCTGTTACCACCCAAGAGTGATGTCATGCCAGGTTTACATACCCCGTTGCCACGACTAACAGTGACGCCGGCATTAGAGCCCATAGAATGTGCAGCCAGCATGTCTTAGAGTTAAAATAAACACATTCTCCAATATGTTGGTTTCATCCGTGTTTTGTAGGAAACCCTACAAATGCATCTCACAATCCATCCTATTCTGCAGTTGAACTTGAACTTAGTTTAAGAAACCCTGAGGTCGGAAGGTCATGTTTGCAAAAAGCATTTCACAGAATTAGCTGGTCTAACTCTTCTTGCATTTGGCTTAGTGCTGTAATCCACATAACATTCTTTACATTCGCTAATATTTCTGCAGGCAACAAGTCCGTTGACAACAAATCCGACATGGGAGTCCTTGTGAAAAGCATTCAAAGTTTGACATAAAACGCCAACCCCCTCTGGGCCTTTTCTGTTTTTATTTAAACAAATCATTCTGATATTTTCATTGTTCGTCCTGAGGGCATTTTGCATTGTGAAATTAACCGTTTCCTATTTTGGAGACAAATTGATTGTCAGGTTTTGTTTTCGTTGCTGAGCTCCAGAAAGATGACTGTCACTGAGTTTGTTCTACACTGCTTTATAACTTTGTCGTCATTTATGCATAACTCAACTCGCTGCACCTATCCTTCAGTAAACAACACACATTAAATAAAGATGATGGTAAAAAAGTGACAACAACCTTCCACCGTACAGTATACAGCAAAGAATAATACCACTTGTGAGCACATTCACACGTCTCAGAGAGGTCTGCAACCCTGCTTTTCCCCGTTATCTCTTAGCATGAGGGAAACGAGTAAAGCCAACTGCATATTGTTTGCTGTGGTGCCTCCTAAAAAATTCCCACAACCTACACAAGGTAGCAATCATACTTCTAATGGTATATTTATACAAAATAACTCATCTAAGCACTCGGAGCCAAAAACAGAGAGACACCCCATAAAATATGGAATATTTCATCAAATAGCCTTTAACAGATTTTAATGTCACGTTTGTTTAGTTCTAGATCTTTGTCAAAAAAAATCTTTATAAAAGCCTGGAGTGACCTAAAGTATCCCATTTATTTGTCACCGATTGAAGCTTAAAATATAAAGCAGTCATATGCTGGCATGATGCCTGTTGAATGTTACCATTGTCTAGTTATGTGGATTCATTACAATATTTATTTTTGCCTAGCTGCCATATAAAGTTCTTCACACTGAAATAAAGATGTTAAAACGTTAACACAGATAGATTTGCTGTCACCGATTGAAGCTTAAAATATAAAGCAGTCATATGCTGGCATCATGCCTGTTGAATGTTACCATTGTCTAGTTATGTGGATTCATTACAATATTTATTTTTGCCTAGCTGCCATATAAAGTTCTTCACACTGAAATAAAGATGTTAAAACGTTAACAAAGATACATTTGTTTGCCTTATTTTCATTCATAGTTGTTTATGTCCTTCCAATTAAATCACAAAAGCATATGCTTTGTTTATTTAACCCCTTCGGGGCATTTTCACATATCTCACAAAGTTTAGTCCGTGGGAGAATAAGAAATTACATCTATTCTGTGTAGGTACCTGCTAAACTGAGTCTACATTGACGAGGTCGGCAGACTTGAATCATGTTTTGATCAATAGATGCAAACAAATGACTTCTTTGTCACACAGACGTAGGTTCTAAATGTAAACGTCACAAGTATATTTTAGCCAAAATTGGTAAGAGTGAAGGATCTGTTCTTTTGTCTACAAATTAATTTGCCTGACGCATTTTTTTTGTTGGAAGGCATTTCATTTAAGCATTCTTAATCAATGATACATCATGTATTCCTAACCTTGCACACAACTATCATTTTAGCAGAAAGCTACGAGCAAAAGCCTGAATCTGTTTGTGGATTGGGTTATGGTTCTGTGTTAGTTCATTTGGAATTGGGTAAAAAATGAGCGAGTACTTTAATAGTCGTGACGGTTTTTGTTTTGATTTACAGAATATAATCAAGCTTTGAAAAGCAGTAAAATAGCCTAGTAGTCCGAATGAAAGTACTGAATCACAAGTAAATCATGACTGTTTTTCTCCTTTTGAAAATTATTTTTTTTTAAAAATCCTATAAATCACATTTGTTCAAACAGAAGCAAAATCCAACATTGCAGTAGATCAGGCAGTGAGTGGCTGTGAGAGGTAACCGCAGTCGATTGGACGTACAATGCTCCTAAAACGGAGTCGTTTGCTATCACTGAAGCCTCATATAAATGTAAATGGCAGCCTTACATGGGGACGCCAGTAGTCAATAATAAGCACCCTGTCTTTTTTTTTACCTTTTGAAATAAACCTAAAACTATATATATATATATTTTGTAAGGGAAAATCCACATTGCAAAGCACACATCAGGTTTGTAATATAACTTGATAGTATGCACACAAAGATTCGGTCTGCCTAAAAAAATAAAGCGAAACCAGGTGGAGAAAAAAAAAAAGTCAACCAAAAATAAGAGAAATTGTGAGAAATTGAAGTGGTTCAACAGAAAAATATTTTGGATTGAATAAAAAAAAAAAAAAAAAAAAAGAAACACGCAAGAAGAATATATTAATTTATTCCACGGTGTATTTTTTTGATAAGGAGGTTAACACACACATTTCTGCACAGATGTCATAAATGAAAATGAAACAAACAAAAAAACTTAAATAGCTGACAGGCCGACAACTTTGCATAGGTGTGTTAACAGGAGAGTGTGCTGTGTTTGGGATGAATAGGGAAGCAGGCCTAAATGACTTTCAGATTAGCTGGAACAGATGGAAGGGTCACAGTTGAACAACTTTACACAGCAACATAAAGGCGATGTTCAAGTGGAGTTCATTGCCTCTGACAGATACTGTCAATCAAATGGGGACTCTCTCAGTTAACCAGCGGTCTTCCCTTTGCAAAGAATACATTTTTCAGAATGTATTGTGGAGCAGTGACTGGAGTTTATCTGGTATATGTCAAGCAGAAACTCCACCCACAGTGACTGGGCGTCAACTGAAACAATAGGCTGGAAGACAAGTTGAAATACAGTCTTTCTATATGTTAATATATTATTTATCCTACGCAAATCGTTTTCCACAGAGCCAAAGTATCTCACAAATGAAGGTGCCATCGCAGAGATACCAAGGAACAGTAGAGGTAATGTCCATCCGACTTCAGTGAGTAATGTATTGGAATATTAAATAACAGTAAAGCTAGTGACTTCTCTGTAGTCATCATTAAATACATGTAAAATTAGTTTCACCCTTACACTCTCTTCCTGTCGCCATATTTGCAGAAGAGCTGGTAGCTGGTCTGTGTTTCGGGGCTGAGAGGGGGTGGGGGTCTGTTGTGAGATGGAGGTCTGTGGGGAGAGGGGGGGATCTGTTGTGGGAGGGGGGGTCTGTGTTGAGAGGGATGGGTCTTTGGTGAGAGGGCGGGGGTCTGTGGTGAGATGGGGGGTCTGTGTTGAGATGGGTGGGTCTGTGGTGAGTTGGGGTTCTGCAGTATGATGGGGGTCTTACCGTCTCCTGGGGAGCCCTCCATCTGCAGCGTGCATCATCGTGACCCAACGTCAAATAACGCCGCGGTGTCACATGGTGACGCGTTGCCATGACAACGCGACATCACATGCCATGACACCGCGACGCTGCAGGAGGAGCACAGGTCTTCAAGGAATCCCCCTTGCCGGCAGGTAAGTACAATCCGCCACTGGAAGGGTGTAAGAATAAGCTGCTTGATCAGAAAACATGACTTCATATTTCAAAGTAATATTTTAAACTACCATAACATGGTCTACATTTGAGAAATACATAATTGTCCACTTTCCTAGGTAAACAAATGAAAAAAGACCAATGTATTTGATAAACAAGCCACACATTTACCTCAAAGCTTTAATTGTATTATTCACAGATAAAACGAATTCCCAATACACAAAGACAACATATCCAAACCTGATACATTTTTGACACATTTACTATTCACGGTCAAAATTCTGTTACAGCCGATAAGATTGTTAAGATACATTTACTCCACCTGCTACATAAAGGCTTCAATAATGGTTAATGGTAAATAATCCTTAAAGCTGCAGTTCAGTCAATATCCTGCATGTCTGTTTTTTTAATAAATCAGTTCTGTAGTAAGAAAAAATACTTTTAGCATTTTCTGTTTTTAAAAAAACAACTTTGAAAGACCAATTTTCTTGTATTCTATTTTAACAACCATTTGCTAAGGCACTGCCCCTTCATGTCCTGTCACAAGCCCTGGCACACCCCTTTGTCAGCCCTGCCCTCCCTCTAGCACATGTCAGTGCAGGAGTGCTCATGAATATTCATGAGCTTCCACTGAGAGAAAGAAGCAGAAGAAAAACAGATCCCTTCACTAATGATGTCACCAAATTTTGTCAATCAATACATGGAGAACAAATTGACCTGCAGCTATACAGTTCTTTAGTTAATTAGAGATTGCACACATAAAACTATTGAAGTAAAAAAAAAAAAAAAAAAAAGACTGAACTGCAGCTTTAAGGCTTCAATAATGGTTGAAGTAGAAATCCCAGCTTCTTGTTTGTTTACTTTGTTTTATTATTGAATTTTTACATAACTGGAACTGGAGGGGCCCCGAGATCTGAACCCCACTATTTTCAACTTCTGAGACCCCAGAGTTTCCAAGATGTTTACCATTTTAGGTGGCTTTGTTCTCTCTCCTTCCAGGGTAATTCAAGATGGCCACCAAACCAAGCCAAGGGCCAATAGGAAACCGCCACAGATGACAATATGGCTTCCTATTGGATGTTGGAAGAAGAGAGGATATGTGGGCACAACGGATTTCCAAATGATCTAATTTATTTAGCCAAACAGAAACACAACGTTTCGACCATAAGGTCTTTTTCAAGTGAGGTATAGTGGCATCTATCCCTCACTTGAAAAAGACCTTATGGTCGAAAGTTTGTGTTTCTGTTTGGCTAAATAAATTAGATCATTTGGAAATCCGTTGTGCCCACGTATCCTCTCTTCTTGTACTGTTGGATCAGCTGCCGGCTCTTATCCAGACGCAGGAGCACCGGTAATTACTTTACATTTATTATTTTTTGGTGTGCTGCATTTACCATTTTTCCTATTGGTTGTTGACAGGTACCATCTTTGACAATCTAGAAAGTGTACTGCACCAGAAACGGTATCTCTGGAACCCTGGAATCCCTAAAGCTCAGATCCAATTATACAAAAAAAAAAATCAATACCTATTTTGGGTGGGATTGCTGCTTTAATGTCTAATTGTACAGCAGTAAGTTAACTAGTTACATAATAGATGAGGTTGCAAAAAAAATATGTCCATCAAGTTCAACCTATGCTAAATTTAGATGACAGATACTTATCCTATATCTGTAGTTATGGTATTATGATCCAGAGGAAGGCAAACAAAAAAAGCCCCCCAGGGAAACATTATCCAACGATGTCTCATAAGGGAAAAAAATTAATTCCTTCCTGACTCCAATATTGGCAATCAGATTTCTCATTGGGTCAACATTCTTCCCATATTTACATATTCGGTATATCCCTGTATACTTTTTTTTTTTTTTTTCTAAAAAGGATGTCCAACCCTTTTTTTAAAGATATCTATTGTATCTGCCATCACAGTCCCCATGGGTAAGGAATTCCACATTGTAACTGCCCTTACTGTAAAGAACCCTTTCCTTTGTTGCTGGTGAAATCTCCTTTCCTCCAACCTTAAGGGGTGACCCAGTGTCATTTGTACTGCCCGTGGGATGAATAGTTCTTTTGAAAGCTCCTTGTATTGACCACGAATGTATTTGTATATAGTTATCATATCCCCTTTGACGCCTCTTTCTTATGTAAATAAATCTAAGAAAAAAACTGGACTAATCAGTCCCAGGACCAGTGTGACAGGGTATTGACAAAGGTATATAGAATTATTTGTATATCAAGTCCCATTGATAGAGCCAGACATTAAAACACTTGATAGAAGTTAGATAAGTTCTTTCAGTCCATTTGATTAATGATTTATTTAAACAAACACTCAGAATTTCGCAGATTCCCCACCAGGGGCTTTACTTCAAGTGGGATTTATGATTACTAGGGGAAGATATAGCCTGGAAAGCTGTTGTGTCTGTTCACCACCACACTTATAGGAGGTACTAATTAGAGTGTGTAACAGAATAATAATAGATCGGAGCATACAACATGGGAACATAACTCCAAAAGTTAGGGTTAAAAAAAATAAAGTTAGACCCCAGCTTTCAAATAGTTATTTTGAAAGCTCCTTTTATTGACCACAAATGTATTTGTATATAGTTATCATATCCCCTTAGATGCCTCTTTTCTAATGTAAATAAATCTAATTTAGCTAGCCTCTCCTCATAAATCAGATTTTCCAGCCTGACTTTGGGCACTATTGCTAAACCCACTGTCTATAAGCATTCCTCAATCCTTCTCGATCAAGGATTGACCTAATTTATCCCCATTTCATTTGTAAATTGCCTATTTATTTTTGTTCTCTAAATGCATAACCTTAAATGTATCTGTATTAAACCTCATCTGCTATTTAACTAGTCTATTTAACTAGTCTATTCATGTCCTTCTGGAGAGAAATTACATCCTGCTCTAATTTTACTACCTTATGTCATCTCTATGCAATTTCAAGGTCATTAATAAACTAGTTAAAAAGCAGGGGTCCCAGTACCGATCCTTGAAGTACTCCATTTACAACTTTAGCCCAACCTCAAAAGGTTCCATTTATGAGAACTCTCTGTTGTCTGTCCTTCAAGCAGTTTTCAATTCAGGTGCATATATTATTACTTAGACCAATTTCCTTTATTTTGTACACTAACATCTTGTGTGGCACCGTATCAAAAGCCTTTGCAAAATCTAAGTGGAAAGACAAATAATGTGTAGCCAGGTACCCTCTGGCTCCCCGCTTTCAACTTTCTCCCTCACTCACCCTCGCTCTGGTGGGGGATGCTGCGGGGGTGAGTGAAACATCGAAGACTGGGCGCCGCCATCGTTATTGTGTCCGCGCATGTGCGGAGGCTCACACATGCGCAGAAGCGACACGGTGGCCATCTTGCATTTGGAGATAGGCTCGCGCAGGCGCAGACGTGATGCAGCGGCCATTACAGGGAGTGAAAAGTGGCAGCAGAGGCTTCATAGTCAGGGACATCCCCTAGTTCGCACATGCGCAGTTAGCAGCGGCGGTGGCCATTTCAGATCGCGCACGCGGCCCCAATAGGAAAGAGGGCCATGGAGGACTACAGCCCCCAGAGTATTTAGGGGCAGACAGGCCACCTGACGCAAGGGAGCCAATAGGGCTTGTAGCTTCTCCTGCTGGATGTAAGGCCGCTACCCACGGCGCCCGCTGCGGCTCTTACCTCCGCTGCCGGGGCGCGCGGCACCCGGTCACGTGGTCCTCCTCACCTCCCTTCACTTCCTGCAGCCCCTGCTGCCCATGCGTGCCGCCGTGGGAAGCCCGCGCGCGTGCCTACTGTTCCTGGTTTTCATCCTGGCGAACTCAACCCGCCCCTTCCGTCGCGCCCGTCGCGCGCGTCCATGTCCATGTACCATGTCCATCTCTACTGTTGCCAATGTACTTGTTCCATTCCCACCTGTCCTGCATCCTGCCTCAGCCTATCAGCGCTCTACCTTCATCTGACATCACCGCTGGAGGTTCTCATTGGTTCCTGTCAGTATAAAGTGCCTCCAGCCCTGAGCTGATTGCTGAGCATAGTCAGTCTCTAGTTGTGCTTGCTACAAGCTACTTCGCAGTCTGCTCTTGTCTTCCGTCACAGACCCTAGCCTGAACCTGGACTCCCGATCTCTGGCACCCTCGAACCCCGGCTCGCCCAACGGACTTCTACCTTCTCCTCTCCTCGACTTTGGCTTTGGACACCGACTACTCTTGATCTCTCCTACCCCGGATCTGGCAAGTACCTCTACCACTCTACTCTCTCCCGTCCCGAACCAGGCTATCTACACGACTCTGCTAACCGGACCCGCTCACGCGGCTGTAGGGCGGTGGTTTTCCTGTATCCCCACCTCGGCCTCGCGGTCCAGTCCGGTTTGTGGTGAGCACTCTTATATTCCCGTGACACTGGAGAAGATACATTGTTGCACACAGACCATGCGAGTCAGTTGGTGCTGGTATAAGGTAGGGGGAGGTAGTGTGTAGGGAGCAAGTGGCTCTTAGACTAGGCCAGGTTACTCCCCTAGGCCCCAGCTAGGCCCAACTCACCTTTCAGTTTGTGCTGCTGTAGGGAAGGCCCCTGATAAGTGTGGTCTAGGATCAGACTACCTCACTATAGACAGAGACTATCTGTGCGGTGAGATCGCTCAGAAGGAGACTATTTCCCAGGAGGAGGACGCCAGCGCTGAGGCTTCGGCGTTGGACGCAGACCGATCTCCTTGCTGTTGTTTTGCTGTACCCGGGTGCAGGAGCACCGGGCAGGTACCATCCAAATCACCAAGTGCACCACCTATACACTTCATCTTAGTGGCCAGCGCTGTTCCACACTTGGGTGGGGTGCGGGACTATTGGTGACTTTTGTGGACTCCTGAGTACACAGGGTGTGTGGGTTAAAGCCCTGTGAGGTAACCGGGTAGTTGTGCCTAGTAGTGTTGTTGAGGGACACTGTCTTATTGTTGATGTATGCTGTATAGTGTTTATCTGCCCCAATAGTAAACCTGTTTTATATATACCTTTGGTGTATGTGGTTAATGTATGTGGGTCCTGTGTCAGGGTCATTCTGCCCTTAGAATCCTACACAGGTGGAGGCGCTGTTTATACAAGATCGTTCCAGAGGATACACCCCAGGCTCTCACTGGCGGAGGAACCTGACAGGTTAAAGAACCACACACCTGGTAATACATATAGATTCCCCTCACATGCACTCTATCTGCGATTGGGGTAGGGGAAAGTGTGTTACAAATGTATTTAACACCTCTGCCTTTTCCTCATCTACAATAATTTACCTGCCCACCTCACACTGAAGGGGTCCTATATTCTCTTTTCTAATCTTTTTGTTATTAAAGGTACTTAAATACCCTTTTAGAGTTGATCTTACTTTCTTTTGCAATCCTTTTTTCATTTGACATTTTTGCTAATCTGATTGCCCTGTTGCAATTTTTGTTACATTCCTTTATAATCTTGATGATAGGCCTCAATCCCTTCCTCCCCTACCTGTTTATTTAGCCAGATTTGTTTAGTCTTGTCTCTTTTATATTTATTACGAATTTAAGCTTTTCTAACAATGTTTTAAAGACTGCTCATTTATCTTCCACATTTCTTTCTGCAAACATGTCATTACAATTTATTCCTTGTATCTTATTCCCCAGTTTATTAAAGCCTGCCTTTCTAAAATGTGAAGTCATTGTTGAACCTGATCATTTGGTTATCGATCATTTATTTCCAATGATTTTATGATCACTGTTTCCCAAATGTTCCCTGACTTGAATATTTGTTATTACATCTACATTGTTTGATATTACCAAATCTAGTAATGCCCCTTCCCTGGTTGGTTCAATGACTTGGCTAATGTAATGGTCTTTTAGCATCCAATAAACCCTGTTTCTTTTAGTTGTAATGCTCCAGTCTATGTCTGGATAATAATTTAGATCTGCAGCGGATCAGCTGGCTACTTTGGTCTGTGGATTTCAGCGGATCAATCTCAAAAAGTGCGATTCGCATTTTGCTGATTTTTTTAATTATTATTACCAATACTCTGCGCAGATTCCACAACCTGGGGACGGATTTGTAGAATCTAACCACAAATTCAGCAATCCGTTGGTGGATTCTTAAGAATCGGCCAACGGATTGCTGAATACGTGGATTGGATTTTACATATCCGTCCAAGGGGTTGTATCCGAAGGTGGTTTTTGATCAATCCGCGCGGATCAAAATCGAACCAAATCTGTTTGCGGATTTTACACCGCGAAACGAATTTTAGGGGTTGAAAATGCTAGAGAATCCGGGAAACGGATTTGGGTGGATTCGCCCCCATCTCTAATTTTGAGTGCAAGACCAAAAATATTCTGTTGGCATTATATTTATCACATCTAATTTTCCTTGTTGCAAGAAGAATCTGTTTTTGACCGACACCCCGTTATTTACTTTGTGCTATTGCCCGAGCAAGATTAGTGACTGATTATATCATATTGGTTGTTATTTATCAAAATCTGCTGGCTGCAAAAATGCAGAAAGCAAAAAATACCCAGCTTTCACTTTTGTTCCCCGTTTTGCAGCTGAGACACTGTTGATAACAGCTAATAACTTACTATTCATTAAGTTCACATTAGTTTAAAGTCACAACATAACACTAAAAAGTGGGGAGTGTGAAAGAGAATGATGATGACAGACTTTGTGATCGCAGAGACATATAACTGACTTTTTCAAGGTCGTAAAGGTCGAATGCTGGGGATACGCCCACTTAAAAAACAGTGGAATTAAAGGGGCAGTTCCTTCTACTTGTTTTTATTCCCCCCAAATTTCTTTATAGGGTGCGATCAGGGGGGTGGGTCTCTAACACCTAACGCCACTCTTTTCAGCTTCAGGGACCCACCAGTTACCAAGATATTTACTGGTGAAGTTACCGTGCCACGAAGAAGCTGCAACATCATCGTGTCTGTCTTCCTATTGGATGGACATTTAAACCCCTTTTTAAAACCAGGAAGTAATACCTGTAACTTCACCAGTAAGTCATTTGGGAGCTGGGGGAGTCTCTGGACCTGACAATAGCGAGGTTCAGTTCTGGAGGACCCGACCCCCGTTCCAATCCTGTAAATAAAATGGATGCTAGTGCGGTCGAATTGCTCATTTAATGTTAGTTCTGCTTATAGGTGAAATATTCTTTTTTTGTAGGGTTGGCACACTGAATGCAAGACCACCGCCCTAATGTGTATTAACATATATAATAAAAACACGGTGGGAAACATGAGGAATTTACTTCAATGTAAAGATGATCTATTCAGTGCCTTTTGTCTTACACGACACAAACGAAGTTAAAGTAAGATGCTTTGCAATCTTAGAAGTGAAAGGTACTGACTGACAAAAGTTTGGATTGTTAATAAATTCCCGTGGCTGGGCCGTACGGTATCGTCCAGCGCTGGAAGGTGACTTATGGAGTACCACTGCTTAGTGAATATGGCACTGTTTGGGTGGCACATCTTTGTCATGGGCATTGAACTGCTAACAAATGTGGACGTGTTTAATCATTAGCAACTCCTCAGAAAGAGACTTTTCTGAAGTCACCTTAATAAGTGAGAAATGCAAACATGTCTGAGGTCAAGTTTGCTGTTATTTATCAGCCAAGAAAGACGGCCATGCTAATGCTAAAGCTAATGCTAATGCACTATGTATGCGACTTGTGGCTTTTGATGTAGAAACCCTTGTATCATATTTTAAGGTGCAGTGCCAAGAACTAAAATTCACCAGTGGCTGTAACACATCTATGAAGTTAAGGAGTAAATTCTATATACTGTACTCCTGAGTCTGCCATTCAGGGCTCTTTTTGGATCAAAATCCCCATTGTATTAAATTGGGATTTTGTTCTGAAAACGTCCCGAACAGATACTTTGGAGTATATAGAATTTACCCCTACGTTTGGGTGGCTGATGATTGTTCACATCTGATAGATATAAATATTTGAATATAAAATGTCAGATGGGATTGTCTTTCCCTAGCTCGACCCTTTTGTCTAATTAGGTTTTGGAAAATGCCACGCCGCGCGCCTCCGGAACAAATGCATGTACCCTCATGATGCCACACGAGCGATGAAGCGCGACTGCGTGCGCGATTCTGGAGAAGACAAGCATGTTGTCTTTGCCGCACGACGGCTGGGTCACGTGCGCGGTTCAGCCAATGAGGGCGAACCGCTTACGTGACGTCAGTGCAGGTTTCGTGCGTAAGGTAACGCGCTCCATCGCGTGCGCGTACGCCGCCACTATAATCACGGCCTAAGTGTCTCTTACCAGAGTGGTATCTACTCTGCAGTGTCGCGTTGTGATGGTAACCTGATGTCATTTGGTGACACGTTGCCATGACATTTCTCTGGGAGATTCTGTCATTACACGGTGTGGTGCATACCTGCTGGTTCACAGTAGATCTGAGTCTCCCGCGTTGGTGTGGAGGAGAACAGGACAGGCTTCTGGGGTAGGATCTGATTCTCTCTCTCTCGGTGACAGCGCCTCCATCTCTTGCAGGCTCCAGGAATGTGGAGACAATCCCTGCAGGAGAACTTACTCCCCTCCCTCCCACCCCCATTCTAATAAATTGCAGTCTCAGGCAGGAGGATATATTTCAAACAGCATCAGTTTATTCAGTGCCCTGGCAGATGTACAGCATACAGAGCTCACTTCTTGGAACTTCACTCTCAGTATGTACCCTGGACATCCACTACAGGCCAAGGGCACCTGAAGCAGTCCATGCTCTTCCCTTACTCCCTGGTGGAGGATGGGGTATAGTCTCCCCCTCCACTCCCCTAGGGGAGGGAGTTTAAACTTGGCAGAGCCCTGCACAGTTGTTAGGGTAGAACAGCCTCTCTCAAGGAGGTAGAGGCACTCACTAAATTTAGCAGTGCAGGTCCTTAAGTACAAGGGAAGTAGGTACCAAGTCTGAATCCAGTGATTGGACACACACAGGCCTAGTCACAACGCCTCCCCTCTCAATCAAGAAGCTACTGTGAGTGGGGAAAACCCATGATAACTCTTGGCAGCCTGTTCTTACCAGGGCTTACTGCCAGGAGGGGGCTGACTGGTGCATAACCTTTTTTTGCACAAGAAAAACAAAATACATTAGCATTGTTTATTTTCAAACTCCAGCGTTTTCTCAAATATTTGAATATTTCAAGAAAATTGTGCCCTTCTCTACTACATATACAGTAAGTATCAATGTGAAACTTTGGTTAGGCCAAACTTCATTGAATTCATAGAGGCAAGAATCCCTGATCCACAATAACCTGCTCTGGCCAACCAAATTAGACAGAGCCTTTAATCAGAATAAAAGTAAAGTAAAAGCAACTATTAATACACTCACAATTCAAGTGCTTATCAAAAGCACATCAGGTCTGTCCTCTCGTTAGAATTGAATGTGCTGTTGGGCTCCCACTGTAGTAAGACCCTCTCCTCTGCCGTTTCTTCCCCTTCCCTCCTTGTTGAAGTTGTTGCAGTGGAACGCTCTGGCACTTCCTGGTCTCGCTTTTCCCTTGAGGAAGTGATTGAAGACTCACGAAACGCGTGAGGGCATTTCTTCAGGCTGAGCGTGTCCTCCAAGTCCCCAGCGTGACATCATCAGAGCCCGACCAGGAAGTGGCAGAGCGTTCCACTGCAGCAACTCCAACGTGGTGGAAAGGGGAAGGGACGGCAGGCGAGGGGGTTCTCATACAGCGGTGACCCACCTGCCCGTTCCATTCTGACGGGAGGACGCACCTGATGTGCTTTTGATGAGCACTGGAATTGTGAGTGCATTGATTGTTGCTTTTACATGACTTTTATTCCGACTAAAAGCATTGCGCAATATAAATGGGGGTTTGTGCGTCTCTATTTGCTAGGTTTTTATATATCACAAGCAGAGGGAATACATGTTGAAGAGAGAGCACCCACCATCTTTACTGCTCTACCCAAGGACTTTTACTGACATATAGACTGATATTATAACAATTTATCATTGGACGTCTAAATCAAACACATTAAGGATACCATTTTAAAATATTTTTTTTTTCCTGCACAGTGCAAGATATGTTTGAAAGGGAAATTCATGCAAATACAGAACATTATCTTCGGGTACAAGAGCCCCCACCTCCCCCCACAAACAAGCAATGTGACCCTATTTGGGTATTTTCTAGTGTGGGTGGATTAGTGATGTAATCAGGCTGCTTCAGGGCAAACAACTGAAGAGATATTTAACTTTCTAGTACATTTATCACCAAAGTGCGCGAGGCTCTGCCTTCACCTGCAGAAGAAAGCACATTCCACCGAAGATGGCCCCATTTCTTCTCTTGTTTTATAAAGACGGCTGGGGCTGTCAGGCTTTGATTCAGAACAGGAGTGCATTCAGAAGCATCTTCAGGCCTGACTGGGAGCTGTTCACATCCCCGGAAAATTCAGTGGGAGAAAAAGTTTATGGAAGCGAGTAGGAGTTTATTCAACAGTGTCTGAGGCCTTTCAGAATCATGAGTGAGGGCCTATAAGGGGGCAATCAAGCATAGACTGGGAATTATCTCTGCTGGTTGCCTACCTGTGACAGGCCCTCAAGTACGGCTAAGAGGCTCATTCAATACACTGGAAACAATAGCCGAAGGGAACAAACAATTCAGAGGAGTCTATCATTCTGTATAGTGTTATCTTTAGCACTGAATAAAACCCGAGTTCTCCCTTTCTGCCTCATAGTCAGCACTATTTTTAGGAGCCAGTGGTACTTTTCAACTCTCTTTCACCGCTTTTCAACAGGTTCACGAGGGCACGAAGTGCAGTATATAAAAAAAAAAAAAGGATAATAACTTTACTGGAGTGCAGGAAAACGCCTGATGAACTGAGCAGCCAAGCTTGCAGGACTAGAATAGATGAAAGTTTGTGGCAGGCACGACCAGCAATGCCATTGTCTACGTGGAAAAAAAGCCTCTGTTTTGCATATAGTAGCTCCTTAGATGCCGATTTGGGTTTTTTTTATTAACTTTTTAAATAGTCAAAAACAACATCGGTTGCATCAAGCTTAAAATAATAATTAAAAAAAGAGTTAATTAATATTTGATGAAACTAGACTATATATATGTATAGCTATTAATAAGTAATGCTTACCAGCATTGATTCCACACACATGACTTATTTTAAAACATTTAAAGGAGACTAGCCCGCTTGTACAATGTGAGATGAATAGATTGTTTCGCAGGTGGTACTGTTACGGCGTTCGTGTCGCTATTAATGCACATTTGGCAGTGTTAGGTGGGGGTTAGCGCAGCCTTGGGGTTTCTCATGTCAACGGCGGTGCATGCGTAGGCTTCCTTGTTGTTGCAAATCCATACTGAGGTTTGGCTTGGGTGCTAGTGCAGCTTTGGCGCTATTGTGCTACCGGTTCCATTCCCGTCAATGTGTGACCTTGCACAGCCCCTCCGGTGGGTAACAGTAGGGGATAGAATGTCTATAGATATTACACTGCATATAAAACACTAGCGAAGCTCTCCCATATAAAGCCCTCCTACTTGGATCATTGTCATAAAAAGGAAAGTAGCAGGGACACGGCAGTCTTAAAAACACAATTATTGATGACATTTTTTTTAGTGAGGGCTAGCTGCGTCTTAAAATTACAATCTGTGCGGACCATCGAACCAAAGGCATAAGGCTTAGCGGTCTCAAAATGTCTATTTTATTTCCTCACGAGCGTAACAAATGATTTACTTAATGACACTTATGAAGAAGGAATCTACATGGTCCCTTCTACTTAACAACAGCGAACATCTGGTTTTCTCTCCAACTGTCTTAAAGAGTTAATTGTACACATGCCTATATAATGTCCCCATATACTTTACATATGGGAATTGATATCCACATACAATGTGGAAATTATATATATATAAAAAAAAATATCTGCAAAGTGATTGCAATCAGAGGAAGGATTTTATAGACAAATAAAATCAGTAATAATCATACGATCAATCTGTATTCACACTTAAAATTAAAAAAAAAAAAACAATTTTTTTTATACTGTATATATATATATATATATATATATATATATATATATATATATATCTCTCTCTCTCTCTCTCTCTCCTTGGAAAAATTTCCCTATCGGTTCAATTTCAGACTAGGCATGTTTCAGCGCGTTAAATGGCAGCTCATACCACCAGAATGTTACCCCACAGATGCACGATTCAGCCTGTGGGAAACAGGAAACCATGACTTATGTGAACATATGGTTTGTGAATTCAAGTTAAAATGTTTGAACCCTGTTGCATCTGGTGCCATTTTGGTTTGTTAAAAATGCCACACAACGCTGTGACTAAAGGAGAAGAAACAGGGGGAAAATACAGTTATTACACACTCAAGAGTCAGTTTTGCGGCTCATTAGCCAGTGGCCTCCGTGACTAATTGGGTTTTGTCACCGATGCCTGGGTCATTATGCCTTCATTTTTTTTTTTTTTGCATAGTTATTCAGCCGTCACTTGAGGAAAAATGAAGGAGAGAAACACTTCTCTCTGGCTCTGTTACTTTGAATCACCCAGGCTAAAAAAAAAAAACAACTCTTGCGCAGAAAGCACCTTAAACTGATGAAATGATCATTTTTGCAACAATGGAACAAAGAAGTGTTAGTGGATTAAAGAGGTGCTTCTTTATAACTTAGCAAAGACCTTATTGACTGGTTGAGGGCACAATTCAGTGCGGAAGATCATTAACTTTGAAGTCAATCATCCAGAGATAATGTTGGCTCCTTTGCTCCCTTTGTTGCAGGCCTGGCCTTAGCAACCTCTATTTTAACTCATCCTTGGAAGAAAAAAACCGGGGAAATGCATGGTAGAAAGAAAGGAAAAAAAAGGCCTCCGGTCCTCTACAGGCCGGAGTCCTAGGTTAATTTTTGCTAAAAGCAAAGAAAATTGAGGACACCATGCAGAACCGTAGCGAGAGCACAGTAGGGCCTGCGCTGGGCCCACGCTACTAAAAGGACCCATGGTGAGAGGGGAAACATTGGTGTCAATCACAATATGAGCCTCCACAAAGGCCCCGTAATTGGCGTAGGTCCACCTTATGCTTTTGTCCTGCCGAGCCTGCAGCCTCAGACCTGCTCCGGAGCCCCCATCGCTAACAAGTAAACAATTTATCAGGGTTAGAACTCCTGCAGCCTGCCCCATCACACACTCCATTCAGGGACCTCCAATACCCCCCACCCATGCCAGCAACCCCACACACAAAATGTAACGTACACCGTGCAATCTGTGGCAGACGCACCATGTAGCAACAAATTTACAACAGGCATACCATGGAAATGGCTGTGTCAATATAAGGCCAAACTGTGGAAAAACAACAGCTGTCGTGCGGACCCTGGAAAATAGGGAGGAGGGGGTGGGGGGGGGGGGGGTGGGGAACAAGTGCACTGATAACCAGGGCAGATAGCTAAATTGTTTAGAAAATTGCAACTTATTATAATTATTACTGAGGTTTATATAAAAGATAGCAACATATTTAGCGGTTCAGTAAAAGGGGTACAAGATACACTGTGATATAAACACACACAGATGTGTAGTGTTGTGTTGTTACCTGCGGGGTCAGTAGGAATCTTGCATTCATTCCCCTTTTCTGACATATGCGTTAAACTACTTAAGTGCCAGGGTGTGCGAAAATCCACGTCGCCCCTCCCGCGGCACAGGAGTAGTTAATAAAGTGTCACAGTCCAAGGGTACACAGCTACACTCAGGTTTCCCGTGAAATAGCCTTACATTTACATCCAGAAAACAAAATAGGCATAACAAGATGAGTATAATATTATTATTATAATAAGGTCTTTAACCTAACGCTGAACTAATTGTCTGACTCGTTATACGCGGCTGCCGTATGTGTGTAAGAGCAATTAGCAATAGATTATATTATGCACTACGTGTAAGATATAACAATTGGCTATATGGATATTAGAGATGGGATATAGAGGCTGTTCTGTTTTGCCCTTTACTGAAAATTCAGCATATGTAGGTTAATCAAGTGCCTTTGTGTTTAATGTGCTCCAAAGGCAGAAACGCGGCTAGCAGGAGGTGGGGGGGAGAGAGTGTGAAGTGCTGCCCACTGCAGGAGTCTGTGCTTTATTGTGTCTCTGTTGAATCTGATACAATGGCAGCAATTTTATGCTAATCAGTGTACATGAAATGAACGTTTTTTTTGGGGGGGGGGGGAATTTTCTTTCTTTCTGTTGGTACAAGATAAATTAGCTGACAACAGCACTTCACACATTTCAGTCAAGTCGATTCCAAGCTGGTGGGATCTTTATGTGTGTGGGTGCTTGAGACGAAAGAAACAGCAAACGGAGGTGGGATCGCTGGGGGAAGGAGAAAGAAAGTCGAGGAGAGTTTTGTGACTTCAAGCTGCCGTGATCTTCACTCTTTTGGGGGATCCTGATGGTAGGCGCCAACGTGTGATGGTCCTACGGGGGGGTGCACTGTGGCCCTATTTTTTTTTTTTAATTTCAGACCCAGGGAACCACTACTATTTAATTTACAAATGTACAATTCCACTTTCTTTTCAAAGAAAAGAGGATTTGTTTTACGAAGGCCTATTCTTACAGCATAAATATCACTTAAAGCAAAAAAAGCCTCGATCCATTGTTTAATAATAATAACAATAATAAAAAAAAGTATATATATATCTATATATATATACGACTATTAAGGTTATGGTGGGTAAAAAAAGTGACTAAAACCCTCCACAGTAAAGCATAAAGCTTTTACAGTTGCTATATATATATATATAGATATATATCTATATATATATATATATATATATATATATATATATATATGCAAATACAACTGTATGCTCACCTGCATGTCTTAGGCAGGTCTGCAACCCCACCTTTCACCATTATCACCCAGCATACAGCACTTCCACTGCAGCGAGGGATTCTGGGAAATGACATGCAAATGAGCACGCAGTGCCACTTTTTGCTTCAAAAAACATTTTTAACATGGTTCCCTATAGGCTTAAGCTTGCTGCATGGTCACAACTTTGAGCACAGCCAGGGTTAAGGTGCATACCCAGAAAACCCACCCACAGACAGCTTTTTTTTTTCCTCCCGAGAGGGTTGCACCCTCTCGCTCATCGGGTCCCAAACCACTTCAGTGGTTCGGGAGCATGCCTTTGGACTGTCCAACCGAAGTCAGATCCGCCCTCAGAACACAGTTTCCCTGAAGGTTTCAGCCCAAAAGCCTAGGTCTCCAGGGACATTGATGCCTTCCTCCGTTAGGATTCAGGACATCCGTCTCTTCCTCCCTCTGGCCCGAGGCCCGCAAGGGAGTTCGCATCATCTCCCCTCTTTCGAGGGTTGTGCGGGTGCACCCCAGCCCTGAAGGGCTGGTTGTTCGAATGCCATCCCCCCTTAGCCCGAAGGCTCAGGGGTTCTGTGGTCCGGGGCCTGGACACCACCTCTCAACGAGCTAGAGGGCCAAATGCTTGCCACAGACCTTTCCTACTGAAGCCCCAGATAGGATGGTACTGCATTTGGTCATAGCTGTGCAGGCCGAGAGGAGCAATCATATCGCCTTGATCTAAGCCAAAGGGCCGAGGCACCCACAGACAGCTTTTTTTTTTTTTTGTAGCCCGGGTGGTGAAAAAGTGATTTCACCTCTAAAAACCGTCCTCATGGTCAAGTGAGACCAGGTGCACAAAACTTGTGACTATAGGCTCCGGGGAGCTGCAAGTCCATGACATGGTCAGTCCTCTTCAGCCACGAGGGCCAGGAAAAGTCCTGATGTTACACCGACGTCATCATCCGAAGAATCCGACGTCCATCCTGTTCCCTCCCCGTGCAGTAGGCGCAGCAGGAGGGTCCAGGTCTTTAGGGCTTTCGGCTCACACCTACTCGCCCACCGCAGTCTTCTCCCGAGGGATGGCGACCACCGACCAGCACACAGTCTTGCATTCTCCGAAGAAAATTAGGTGACTGATAACCCAAAAATAAAAAAACACAATCCATGGTGCGAGTGCTCCAGTGCGCTGTGCAATGCAGTGCAGGAAGTGCTCAGACGAAACAACAAAATGTGCACAAGTGCACGCCAGACCCGGAAGCCTGGCGGGTAGAAAAAATAGTGGCGAACCCCTCAGCAGAAGGCAATAAAGGGTGCCAGCGCAGAAAAATGTAGGGGTGTGCAAATTATCCGTGCAAAAGTCAAAGTGCGTGTGGGAGCACTTGACTCCACCAGGTTAACCACTCCTGGGGTGCCGTGATAAAATAGCCCGGGCTACATATCCGCCTTCCCGGCCATGACCAGAGGACCAAGTGCAGTCACGACGGGACTGTCC
The DNA here is from genome assembly GCF_040206685.1 of Ascaphus truei. Lineage (NCBI taxonomy): Eukaryota > Metazoa > Chordata > Amphibia > Anura > Ascaphidae > Ascaphus > Ascaphus truei. The sequence goes on from NC_134494.1 coordinate 29,770,355, forward strand.
TTCACACGACAGACCCTACACTTGATCTTAGCCAAAAGGCCGAGAAGCGATCCCAACGACAGCTGTTTCGACCTTAATGGGTCTCATCAGTGTGGGGTTGATTAACTGGGTATGCAAAGAAGCTATGGGATAGGCTAAACCATAATACTGAGTTAAGTTATGGTGAGTAAAAAAAGTGACAAAAACCCTCCACAGAAAAGCAAATATGCAAATACAACTGTATGCTCATCTGCATGTCTTAGGCAGGTCTGTAACCCCGCCTTTCCCCATTATCACCCAGCATACAGCACTTCCACTGCAGCAAGGGATTCTGGGAAATGACATGCAAATGAGCTCGCAGTGACACTTTTTGCTTCAAAAACCATTTTTAACATGGTTCCCTAATATATATATAAAATACATGGCCCAGACCAGTACTGTAAAGCAGCAGTTTCCCCCCTTTAATATGTGTATCAATACAATTCACACAATGATAAGTAATTAGTTATGTTGCCGATCAAACCGTTCTCCTGAGATCAATTGGCAAAGATTCGGCTCGGGGGTCCACTAAATGGCTGTCAGTGCAGCTGAAGGGGACCAAAGATGCAAAGGTATGTGGGGAAGATCATGTGACCAGGTCGTCACTAGATACAATTAGTGCACTGCTAGAGAGAGGGCAGGGCTCAAAAAGGGGTGTGCCAGAACCTGCTTCAGATGAGGAAGGGTGTGTGACTTTGTAAATGGTTGCTATAGAAACAAAAAACACTTCTTACATTATAATACATTAAAAATGTCATTCATAGTTTTTTTTCTTTTTTAAATGCTACAAGTATTTTCTCAGAGTACAGAACTGATTTATTAAAATAAAACACATGTAGGATATTGCTTTGTCTGCAGCTTTGTCTTGGTTATTTAATATATATATATATATATATATATATATATATATATATATATATATATATATATATATATATATATATTATATACAATTTTCCATGTGCACAAATAACAACTGGTTCTGGAAATAAATAAAAACTGGTTCCAGTGTTTTCTTTTCTTTTAAATCTGACGATTTTATCCACCAGTTTGAAAAGTGTATTGTAGTAGTCATTATTGTTTGCAATTTCTGGCTAATGGTAAATAAGCATGCTGGCCAACCCCTCCCCCCATTTCACCAGGGAAAATCCTTTATAGTGCACTTAAAGCTGCAGTTCAGTCAATATCCCGCATGTGTGTTTTTTTAATAAATCAGTTCTGTAGTAAGACAAAATACTTTTAGCATTTTCTGTTTTAAAAACAACAACTTTGAAAGACCAATTTTCTTGTATTCTATTTTAACAACCATTTGCTAAGGCACTGCCCCTTCATGTACTGTCACAAGCCCTGGCACACCCCTTTGTCAGCCCTGCCCTCCCTCTAGCACGTCAGTGCAGGAGTGCTCATGAATATTCATGAGCTTCCACTGAGTGACAGAAGCAGAAGAAAAACATATGCCATCTCTAAAGATCTTGCCAAATTTTGCCGATCAATACATGGAAAACGAATTGACTGGCAGCTATACAGTTCTTTAGGTAATTAGAGATTGCCCACATGAAACTATTGAAGTAAAAAAATGAATTAAAAAAAAAAAGACTGAACTGCAGCTTTAAATCATAACTTTTCTATTTGATCAATGGGGAAAAGTTGCACGAGTCCAGTGCAAGTCAATGAAAGATGAAGGCACTTTCAACATATTGTACTAACTGTCCTGTCTCTTCCATGTATATTCCTGTTACTAAACTACAGAATCTTTCCTTCCCATTCTTCTGCAAATAGTGAGTAAATGGTAGCATGCCTGATTTGTCATGCTTTTTCTTTACCCATCTGCAGACGCCTTTTATACGTCTTAAAAGTTTGGGACATGCGTCAGTCAGTCCTTAACGGGGCGCCAAATCAGGCCGAAGGCAGCATTTGGTGCTGGAGCGCTACAAGGAGGTGCGAAGCAAGAGGGTAAGGTAGGGAGAGCAGCACGTACCCCTGGGAAGATGCCAGCAGGTCTGGGGAAACATGGAGAGGTGCAGATTTTTATGATCTTCTACCTCTTTTGTGGACAATGGAGTTCTTTTTTTCCATCTTGCTTATGATTGCCTTCTTAATGTTGGTATACGTTGCTTTTGCTTCCTTTAGTTTTATCCGTTGTTGTTCCATTTCCCACTATTCCTAGAAATACTCCGGGTTTCTCTCCATGTTACCAAAGCCACTATTACATTTGAGGACTTTTGCTTTCTTGTGTCTTCATTTAGACTTTTTCCCTAAATCAAAAATATATTTTGGTTATCACTGTTCCCTAGGTTGGGACTGTTCCCCTGGTGATCGCCCAGACCTATTAAAATCTATTTCTGACAATCTCTTTACTTTTTGAAAAATGTAATAGAGTTCAGGGGGTCTTTTACATGGTGTAAACTTGATCATCTCCTTTATATGTCCAGCTTTTTGTGTGTGTGATGTTGTAAAAAATAATTTTGAAGGAATTCTGCTTTTTTTTAAAGAAATGTGGCAGAATTGTTTTATTTTGATTCAATTCCAATTAGTGTTCTAGCCACATTTTCGTGATTACTATATGGAGTTTCTTGTTGATCCCTGTTCTCGCTATGCTTCCGTTCGTCTCTTGTGCTCTGCTCATAGTTTTCTCCTTTTCGCTGCTCTCTCTCCCCTAAAACCTTTTCTGTTCACTGCCCCCTACATGTGAAACTTGCTCAGTGCATCTTCTCTCGGCACTGATCAAATCTGAAAACACACCTTCTAAATAAGGCATTTCAATAGCCTGCACTCATGACCACTTCTCCCACAGCCACAGAGAGACGTACTAATAATCATGGTCAGGCATTTTCACCCACTGCACTTACTCCTTCCCTTGCTGTCTCTGTACGCCACCCAACATACTGATAATATTGTAAGCTCTGAAGGGGATTTCCTATCTGATTGGCTGCTTTTATATGTGTTGCCCTCGTTGTATTACAGTTTCTTGTATTCTATTGTCTGTTTTGTAAATTGCTAAATACATTGTTGGGGGTATGCATACAATGAAGGGGCATGCGGTGGTCAGTCCTTAACGAGACGTCAAACCAGGTCAAGTGGTAGCTGTTAGCATTGGAGCGCTACAAGAAGGTGCGAAGCACCCAGCAGGAAGGGGAGGTAGGGAGAGCAGCATGTACCCATGGGACGATGCCAGCAGGTCTGGGGTAGCACGAAGATGTGCAACCTCTCTCATTGGCCCAAGATTGGAACCCCTTGTGTGACAAGAAGGGATTTAAAAAAACATAGATAAGGTGCAGGGTAATAATTATTCTGCTCACAGGACCCGGAATCATCTGTTAGCCTACTCACCCACGCAGACAGAAGGGTTGTAGCGCATTCATTTGTCACTTGCATGATTGGTGATTAGATAGAATGATTGACTTAATAATTCAGCGCATACTTTATCTATACATGCATGTATAACATTAACTCATAAGAGAATTAGCGATACATTGTATAACAATAATTTGTGTGTTATTCATAGTCACAGTGGGCAGGTGACTTGACCAAAGAGGGCACAACACTGCCCCCAGTGATCCCCTGGCCAGGGACAGGGCACTGACGTTTGGGCTGTCGGTGAGGTGCACCAGTGGCAAAATTGTGAAATATTTTACTGTAGGCTGCATGACAGCAGCAACTGGTGGTGTGTTTTTCCCATCCCTAAATTGCTAAATATGTTGGTGTCATCTGGTCCAGGTTATAATATAACATACAGGAATGGTATATAATACTGTATATTGTACTCACTGAATGCTGTGGCTAATTTTAAACCCACCAATGGTATGAAGCGAATTATTTTATGTGGCGTTATGCAAAGTTTGGCTAGTCTCATGTTCAGACATGGATCTCAGTGTGACTACCTCAGGGTAGTAACATACTGTAGGTATATTGAACCTGTTTCTCCACTTAGTTATTCAAACAGGTCTCAGAATTTGACCAATGCATAGGGCATTTCAACTGATTTCATGTCTAAAACGTTTTGTGTATTTCATTAAACTAAATATATCACTTGTGTATTTTGCACCCACTATAACGTATTTAATGTGTGATTAAAATAAATGAAACCTTAATATGTAATAACATAATACATTTATTTATTTATAAAATGTTTTACCAGGAAGTAATGCATTGAGAGTTACCTCTCATTTTCAAGTATGTCCTGTGCACAGAGTTATGATGACAGATAATTAGTTACATTGCCCCACACCTCTGGAATGCCCTTCCCATCAATACCCTCTCTATCCACCTTTAAGACCCACCTTAAAACACACCTGCTTAACGAAGCATATGAGTAGCTCCGTGGCTAATACTACACACCTGATACATAAAGCTTGGCCCCTTGCAGACACTTACCAGAACGCCCTCTTACTGTCTCTGTACGTTCTTCCTACCTACAAATTAGAGTGTAAGCTCTTCGGAGCAGGGACTCCTCTTCCTAAATGTTAATTTTTTAGTCTGAAGCACTTATTACCATGTTCTGTTATTTGTATTATTTGTTATTTATATGATTGTCACGTGTATTACTGTTATGTATATTAATCGTGCTATATAAATAAATATATACATACATTAAGTGAGAAAGGTTATACATTATATAAATGCAATTACAATTGGAAACCCAACATACTGGAGAGGTGGCAGGTCTGGGAGCAAAACCTAGAGCTTTTCATCTAAACAACCTTAGGACAGCCTTCCAATAACGTGACACATTGTTGAATGTCTATTAGACATTTGCAGCATGAAAAAGAGAGCTGCAATGTAAGATATTTAAATAGGTAACCTCATTTATTTTGAAACTTTTTTATATTAATACCATTTGAAATGATAAATGACATTTTGGAATACAAATTCAGCCTTCAGCTAACACACGCTGGCAGCTCCTACAATAGCAGCATGCATGTATAGTACATGTTGCATTTCCGTCATCTATTTGGCTGTAGAGAAATTCCCGGTAATTCAATGTTAAAAAATCTGTGTTTTGTGCCTAAATTAGCATCTGTTGTTAAGATTTGTTATCAGATATTAAACTCCATCTCATTAATTGTCACTTCTGCAGTCAACGCTCAGCAACATCTGCTCTTTGTAACCAGTCAATATTGTGGAAAAGTTCAAAGAATTAAGATCATTAGTAGTGTCAGTTTTACAACCAGAAGGTAATGGCATTAAAGTGAGCAACAGATAATACTCAACAATGGTGGGCTCATTAACCAGTGATTTATCTTGATGAAAAGACCTGTTTAACCTTTTGGTCTTCTGTTGCTTTCTTTTTTTTAACAAAAAGATCTATTACTTCTACTTGTCAAGTGATAATTTGTGAGTTGTTCAAAGGGCCCATGGGCAAAATATACTAAAGGCAATTAGGCTAATACTGTAAGAGCACAATTCTGCAGTAAGTACAGCTACTGAATCCAGTTTCATAGAAACATATGGACATTCAAAGGAGATCATCAAGTTTATACAGTGGAGTATATCAAGTAGAAAAGGTAGTATACTGTATAAGTAGAAAAGTAAAATATTTGCAATTTATTCTTTGTTTTGTAGTGTCTGCAAAATTGCATTAAACGATATGTAATAAGGTTACGTGTGTATATATGTATGTATATATGTGTGTGTATATATATATATATATATATATATATATATATATATAGCAAATGGATATATTACTGTATATCCATTTGCTATATGCTTTGTTGTGGAGGGTTTTGTCACTTTTTTTACCCACCATAACTTAACTGAATATATATATATATATATATATATATATATATATATATATATATATATATATATATATATATATATATATATATATATATAGACGTGTGGTAACCAGGGGATCCTGATGACCAAAGAAGACAGCACACTGCAAGGTTGATGTCAAAAAAGTGTATTGTGGAACACAAGGCCGCCAACGTTTCGGTCCTCTCAACGGGACCTTCCACTGCCCTGAGGAAGGTCCCGTTGAGAGGACCGAAACGTTGGCGGCCTTGTGTTCCACAATACACTTTTTTGACATCAACCTTGCAGTGTGCTGTCTTCTTTGGTCATCAGGATCCCCTGGTTACCACACGTCTATATGCTACGTATGGGACAAGCATCTGCCTCCTAAACTAAACCGTGAGTGCTAATCTCCATACCATGACTATATATATATAGTTATACGTTACCGTTCCAGGACCGAAACTTTGGGTTTCTGGATGTATTCTTGCTATCACTAATACACTTTGATTTTCAACATTGAGTGCTGTCTCTTGTTTACCAATCCTTGGAACGGTAACGTATAACTACATTCTCTATATGGGACGTGCACCTGTGGCTTACCAGCACCTATTGGAGTGCCAACTGCCTTATCTGACTATATATATATATACCACCACTATTAAGGTTATGGTGGGTAAAAAAGTGACTAAAACCCTCCACAGTAAAGCATAAAGCAACTGTAAATATTCCTGTATATTCATTTGCATGTCTTAGACAGGTCTGCAACCCTGTCTTTCACCATTATCACCCAGCAAACAGCACTTCCACTGCAGCAAGGGATTCTGGGAAATGACATGCAAATGAGCACACAGTGCCACTTTTTATCGCATGCTCACATTACATGAGCAACCCTTAGCCAGTGCATGCTGCTTTAAACACAGCTTTTAAGCAAGGACTTGGGAGATGCAAAGTCAGTTAACCCACTCACAGACATGTTTCAACCTTGATGGGTATCATCAGTGTGTTTGCTGGGTGATAATGGTGAAAGACAGGGTTGCAGACCTGTCTAAGACATGCAAATGAATATACAGGAATATTTACAGTTGCTTTATGCTTTACTGTGGAGGGTTTTAGTCACTTTTTTTTACCCACCATAACCTTAATAGTGGTGGTGATTACCTACTCTTATCTCATTTGAGCAAATGTCAGCAAGCCAACCTGACACTGATGATACCCATCAAGGTTGAAACATGTTCCCTATAGGCTTAAGCTTGCTGCATGGTCACAGCTTTGAGCACAGCCAGGGTTAAGGTGCATACCCAGAAAACCACCCACAGACAGCTGTTTCGACCTTAATGGGTCTCATTAGTGTGGGGTTGATTAACTGGGTATGCAAAGAAGCTAAGGGATGGGGTATACCATAATACTGAGTTAAGTTATGGTGAGTAAAAAAAGTTACAAAAACCCTCCACAGGAAAGCAAATATGCAAATACGACTGTATGCTCATCTGCATGTCTTAGGCAGGTCTGCAACCCCGCCTTTCACCATTATCACCCAGCATACAGCACTTCAACTGCAGCAAGGGATTCTGGGAAATGACATGCAAATGAGCATGCAGTGCCACTTTTTGCTTCAAAAACCATTTTTAACATATATATATAAAAAAACAGGTGTTAAGCAGGCGCACTGAGGGATAATGTACTTTATTATTAAAACGGGTAATAAGACAGTGGACAAACAAGATCCGCTGATAAGTATGGGGAAATAACAAAACGAAAGTAAAATGTGTTAGAATAACTGGTTCATACACCAGTACGATCGGGGGATGGCACCGGGTCAAAACTAAATCACACTAGCACTACAGAGAGTGTCCGGACTAGTCTGAGTACATACCCCGTTTGAATAAGGGAAGTGAAGCGTGAGGACCCGCTCCCACCGACTGCAAAACTCCACAGGAACTGCCACACGTGACCTCTACGCGTTTCGCACGTAGTGCTTCGTCATTTTAAGTTATGGAAGGTGAAAAAGGCGACAGAAAACTCCACCGTTAACATATAACCAATAAAGAATATCACTTGTGAGCACATTCACATATCTTAGACAGGTCTGCACCCCAGTCTTTCAACCATTATCACCTAGCATAATTGCTCCCACTGCATCAAGGGATTCTGGGAAATGACATACAAATGAGCACACAATGTGTCACCTTTTGCCTGGAATATCCATTCACATGGAGCCCATTTAAGCAGATGCATCGCCGTTCACACAGCTTTTAAGCACAGCATGGGACTAGCAAAGCAAGTCAAACCACTCACAGACATGTTTCAACCTTGATGGGTATCATCAGTGAGAGGTTGGTTTATACTTGCATATATATTCATTCTCAGCACTGGATGCATGCACAACTCACATACACTGTGCTGTTGTGTCTAAAGTTGAGGTAGTTTGCCATTATACTTATCATTCATGATTTGTCAAAATGTCTCCTAACAGTAAGCTCTAGAAACTGAGGTTGTCCTGTGGTTTCAAACACCACAGAGGGATAAGGAACATATTTCCTCTTGTAACTCACAGGATTTCAAGGGCATTTAATGGGGCAATCCATCTTAGTCCCAAAGGGAACTAATTTCACTGACATGTTTAACAGGTAGGTGATTGATGCCTTTTTTTTTTACCCAAATCTGACACCCATTAGTATTTTTAAAATATTATTTTAAAGTCAGACTTGGGAGGGGTGTGATTACCTCTGGCTGCTCCCTTTTGTGTGATGTCACTGTGTGATCAGCTAGTGCTTGTACTGCCAGAGTCCTCCCTCCCCTTATCTTTATTGCTTCCCAGGGTGAGATAAGGGAAAATAAAACACTTGATTGACAAACACTTCCCCATTCAGATCTGCAACCCTGTCTTTCCCCATTATCTCCTAGTATATAATGCTTCCACTGTAGCCAGGGATTCTGGGTAATGACATGCAAATGAGCACACAGAGTCACCTTTTGCTTCTTGTCCATTTTAACATGGACCCCTATAAGCTAATGCCTGCCGTATTACACAGCTTTGTCAGCACAGCCAGAGTTAAAGACGTGCACAGCCAGTAATCCTACCCACAGACAGCTGTTTTGACCTTTTAGGTCTCATCAGTATGAGTGAGGTTCAGTGGCAGATTTCCCGATAGGCCTAGGGCCTAGAGCGGCAGAATTTGGGGCGGCATGCGCAGCCAGCAGCATGATGTCACATGGTGTTTGCGTTGCCATAGCAATGGGATGGCGCGGCGCTAGAGGTTGAGGGCGACACCCGGTAAGTGCCTAGGCACGGCATTTTTTTAAAATCTGCCATTGTTAAGGTTGGTTTCTGGCCAGGGCCACAGATAGATTTCCTGGTACCCTGGACTAGAGCTTTGCAACCCCCCCCCCACCCCCATTCAAGGGTATCTTCTTTCTACAGCCTTTGTATCTAAAGCCCTCTCCCGTTTTAAACCTTTCTCACTTTCTGCCTCGCACCTCTGGAATCCCCTTTCCCTCAATACCAAACTAGCACCCTCTCTATCCACCTTTAAGACCCACCTTAAGACACATTTGCTTAAAGAAGCATATGAATAGCACTGTGGAAAATCCTGATACATAAAGCTTGGTCCCCTGCAGATGCACTTACTAGAATTCCCTCCTACTGTCTCTATACGTTCCCCTACCTACCAATTAGAATGTAAGCTCCTCGGAGCAGGGACTCCTCTTCCTAAATGTTACGTTTATGTCTGAAGCACTTATTCCTATGACCTGTTATTTATATTATCTGTTATTTATATGATTACCCCGTGTATTACTACTGTGAGGCGCTATGTACATTTATGGCGCTATATAAATAAAGACATACAATACAATACGCCGTGTCAGTGGTCTTGCGAGCCCTCCCCTTTCACACCAGTATTTCTCTCTCCCCTCCCACTCTATTACCCCCTCTCAGTAAATCCCCCCCCCTTTCCTCACACTCATATCCCTCTCCCCCAATAAAATGCACAACCCCCCACAAATACACTTACCACACCAACCCAAGAAATACACTTACCACACCCCCCACACATACACTTACCACACCCCCCACAAATACACTTACCACCCCAACATCCCACAGAAACACTTACCATCCCACAAATACACTTACCACACCAACCCAACAAATACACTTACCACCCCCCAAAATACACTTAACACCACCCCCAACAAATAAACTTACCACTCCCCCACAAATACACTTAACACCACCCCCAACAAATAAACTTACCACACACCCCACACATAAAGACTCCAAAAGACTATTCATGGTCCCAAGGCTCAACAAAGTATCCGGACTTTCCTCCTTCTCCTTCCGTGCACCCCAAAACTGGAACAACCTACCAGAGACTCTCATATCCACCACCAGCTTAAGTTCTTTCAAATCTAAGGCTGTCTCACATTTTAATCTGGTCTGTAACTGTTTCATACGCTCATAATATATATTTTCTTTAACTGTGCACGCAATGTCTTGTATATAATGTATACCTTGTTCATTTATGTAACTGTATTTGTAACCATGTACTATTTGTTTTACTCTGTGCCCAGGACATACTTGAAAACGAGAGGTAACTCTCAATGTATTACTTCCTGGTAAAATATTTTATAAATAAATAAACTTACCACACCCCCGACAAATACACTTACCCAACCCCCACAAATACTTACCCAACCCCCCACAAATACACTTAACCAACCCCCCACAACTACACTTACCCAACCCCCCACAACTACACTTACCCAACCCCCCACAAATACACTTACCACACACCCCACAAATACACTTACCACACACCCCACAAATACACTTACCACCACCCCACAAATAAATACACTTACCCAACCCCCCACAAATAAATACACTTACCACACCCCACCACATAAAAATACACTTGCCACACCCCACCACATAAAAATACACTTACCACACCCCCTACAAATACACTTGTCCCGGTTCCCCCCAAACCTGTCGACGGCCCTGTTACTGGCTATGCAAAGTGAAGCTGGTAGTGGGTATAACCAGATACAAAACAAGTTATGGTGAGTGAAAACGTTTAACAAAGCAAATAAAAATAACACTTGTGGGTACATTTGCATGTCACTGTCAGGTCTGCAACCCTGTCTTTCCCCATTACCTCTTAGCTTCCTGTGCAGCATGGAATTCTGGGTAATTGCAAATCTAGTAAGCGGAAACATTGACATCTTTCAGCTCCTTCTTTCTATGTGATGTCGAAATTGGTAACAACCGGTGCTTCAAAGGTTAACTGTGTCCTCATAACATAATAAGCAGTCCGCAGGATGACGGCAATGAGTAATATGTGTTATCAGCATCCCCTGACAGGGACTAAGGAACTAGTACCTAGTGCTAACTAGCACATATCTATAAGCACATTATGGGTCCCATTATAAGCTGACATAAAGCATGGATAAAAACCCAAATTGGAAAAAATGCACTCAGTAAATTCAAAGGTTCTCTCCGTGAAATCCATAGTGCGAGTTCCAAACGGCGTGCTGAATCTGCCCAGGAGGATAGGCAAGCAAAAATGGGAAAAGGCAGAGCACTGCCAAAAAATAGGAGGAGGCCAACATAGAAAAATAAGAAATATTTATTGATTTAGTGGATCATAACAGACCCCTTAAGTAGCAGCAACAAACCTACGCGTTTTGGGCAACACACCCTTTATCAAGGGTAAGTGGAACTGCACATTAACCCTTTAAGTGCCCCCAGACGTACTATGTTGTGGGGTACGTTATGGGGTCTGGCGCTCCAGGGGCCCCCATGACGTAGTAGCTACATTAAAAAAAAAATGCTTGCTTTGCTACACTGATGAAGAAAGGAAGGGGGATGATGACCAGTCCCCTTTCCCTTTCATCTTCAGTGACGGAGCGATCACTTGACCGCTTGCAGGGGAGCGGTCACGAGATCACAAGTGTTGGCGCAGACGTTGAACCCTGGCACCATGGTCCCTCCGGCACGCAAAAGGTTAAAAGGTCAGTGATCTTCCACAGTGACATGTAGCTCTGACTCCCAAGCACGTTGCCTTTGCATCCCGCTTTTCCAGTCGACAGCGGTTTAGTGCTGTGAACATTAACATCTGCTTAAGAAACTATGCAGGTTATTGGAAGGGTTCCGGTCCAGGGTTTTGCTGGAACTTGCCCTTACGTGACTGTTGTGGCCATCTTGGTTCCTGGCAAGCTTCTTCCTGAACTTGGTTATTGGCTGCACTTGTTCCAGGGCTGAAATAGCAGTCAGTGACTCCCAGCCCCTCCTGAGCAAGGTATGCTTTTCCTTGTGTTCCCTGTCCCTCTTGTGTTCTGATTCCTGAGCTCTCTCTATTCTTTTGGATTCCCTGTTGCCAACCACAGCCTATGACTCCGACCACCGCTCCTGTGCTGCCTGCCTTGACCCCAGCCTGTATCCGGACTTACACCTTTGCCGCCTGCGTAGACCTCTACCTGGATCATGACTACTCTAACAGCACTCTATCCCCTGGCTCTGGTCAGTCAGCCCTGCTGGTCAGCTTTCTATCAGAGACGAGCACCGTTATAGTTATTCATTAAACTGTGTTAGCGCCTGTCAGGCAGTATTGCATGGAGACTCCCATTGATTTGTTAAGAATGGGAGTTTCTATGCCCCAGACTTACATCAATAACCCCCTATATTTTGCATTTCAATAGTCTCACAACATTTTTTGGATTGCATGAAACTTCAATTCAAGACCCTATACATCTATTACTGTACAATTGTTATATTATTACAAAGATGTTAATATACACTGCACAAGGATTCCGAAGGGTGAATACTGTCAGGGGGAGACTCCTGGAGCGGATAGGACCTCGATAGCTGGAACAGTGGGGAGCAGGCAAGAATTGTTGGGGTCATGGGCTGAGAGGTCAGAGGCAGGCAGCAGGCAAGATCGTCAAGTCACAGGCAGGGTTCGGTGGCAGGCAGCAAGCAGGATCGTCGGGGTCACAGGCTGGGTTCGGTGGCAGGCAGCAAGCAGGATCGCCGGGGTCAAAGGCTGGGTTCAGTGGCAGGCAGCAAGCAGGATCGTTGGGGTCAAGCAGGGGTCAGCAACAGGAAGGGAGGAGCAGGGCAGAGGAGCAGGAACTGAAACTAGGGAGCAGGGACTGAGACCAGGGATCAGGGAACAAACGGGGACAAGCCAGAACACTAGCAAGGGCCTTTAATAAGTATCAGACTCAATTCAGAACAGAACTGGACAGAAGAAGAAGCATGGGAGTCTGGACACAAAACAAAGGCAAGGGAGGAACAGAAAATAGGAAACTATAAAGGACAGAGGACAGGAACAACAAGAGGAGACAGACAGACAGGGAACCCCAGAGCAAACAGAAAACGGCAGCACACCCGGTGGACAGAAAAAGAAACTGGGAGAGAGGGAGATTTAGGAAAATATGTCAGAGCTATTTTCTGACAAATACATTCATCAGACAATTTTTGGGATAGACAAAGAGCTTTTAAGAACAAAGATCCTATTTACTAAGCAGTCTCCAGCCTTACCTTTTTCAATGCCCTTATGACATACTTTGTCATGGGCCCTCATGATGTACCAGGTACTTCATTGGCAAATGCTCGTTTCCTAAGGGGGGATAGGGGTGACCACTACTTAAGCGGTCTGACCCGATTGAAACGAAAGTGGAGCTTCCTCTACTTCTGTTTCCTGTATCCGGAAATTAGTCTTGTCACGTGATCGCTGCATAGAGTGATCACATGATACGAAGGTGCCAGAGGTCCGGTGGCATTCTGTTGCTGCCAAAACCTGGGCACTAAAAAAAAAAAAGTTAAGATGCCTTCCCGCACTGGAGGACATCTTCGAGTCCATTGACTTGAATGGGCTTTATAGTGTCTTCTGGTGCCAAAGGATGTCATATGGCAGAAGATTGCTGAGTAAATGTCCCGTTCCGTTTTAATGACACTGCTTTTCTTTCACAGATCAGTTGCCACCGCAAACTGCAGAATGATCACGCGCTTAAGTCGGGATCCCCGTCATACACACGTCTAGGTTTTCAGAGATGCCAATTATTGCACCTATTAATCAGTCCTGAGAGCTCTGAAGTCTACGTGGCATAACCTTCCAGCAGAGGTGAATTGCACAGCAAGGGAAATTAAACATGCTTGGGATATACATAAGGTTTATCCTAAATATGACATTAAAGCTGCAGAACAGGCAATATCCTACGTGTGTGTTTAATAAATCCGTTCTGTACTATGGGAAAATACTTGTAGCATTTAAAAAAACAACTTTAGATTACATTTTTATGTATTCTAATGTAACAAGCATTTTTTTCTTTCTATAGCAAACATTTACAAAGTCATATCCCCTTCCTCTTCTGAAACAGGCTCTGGCACACCCCTTTTTAGGCCCTGCCCTCTCTCTAGCAGTGCACCAATTGTATCTAGTGACTGCCTGGTCACATGATCTTCCCCACAGAACTTCGCATCTTTGGTCCTCTTCTGCTGCACTGACGGCCATTTAGTGAACCCCCGAATTGTATTGATGCACATAGTAAAATGGGGGCAAGGGGGGGGGGGGGGGCAGCAGCTTGGACTGCTGCTTTAAGCCAAGGATCTAAGGTTTTACAGCATATATAAAACTGGGAAGGCAAAGTGATTCTTATCTGCCATTATGTTTCTATGTGACACATAATTACCTGAATAAATGGACGCTTTTGTATATATTTATATACATATACTAGCTGAGAGACCCGGCGTTGCCCGGGATGTGAACCGTGAATAAGTATGTGTAAATGTTGTATTGTAAACTGTTAATGTCATGTGAATGTTATGACAGTCACAGACACTTACACACACTTACACACACTCACACACACTCACACACACTCACACACTTTCACACACTTACACACACTTACACACTTACACACACTTTCAAACACTTTCACACAGTCACAGACACTTACACAGACTTACACACTCACACTCTCACACACTTACACACACTCACACACACTGTCACACACTCACAGACACTTACACACAGTTACACACACTCACACACAGTCACAGACACTTACACACAGTTTCACACAGTCACAGACACTTACACACACTTTCACACACTCACAGACACTTACACACACTTACACACACTCACACACACTCTCACACACTTACACACACCAGCACCAACACCCGCTCCCCCCCCTCCTCCTGCGCAGGCAGCGGAGACAACGGTGGGGAGAAGGTGAAGCCGGGACCGGAGGGGCATCCCCCCTCCCATCTCCTGTCCCGCGGGCTGTCACGCGGTGACAGGGGGAAGCCGGGACCGGAGGGGCATCCCCCCTCCCATCTCCTGTCCCGCGGCCTGTCACGCGGTGATAGGGGGAAGCGGGGACCGGAGGGGCAACCCCCCTCCCATCTCCTGTCCCGCGGGCTGTCACGCGGTGACAGGGGGAAGCTGGGACCGGAGGGGCATCCCCCCTCCCATCTCCTGTCACGCGGTGACAGGGGGAAGCCGGGACCGGTGGGGGATCCCCCCTCCCATCTCCTGTCCCGCGGGCTGTCATGCGGTGACAGGGGGGAGCGGTGACCGGAGGGGCATCCCCCCTCCCATCTCCTGTCCCGCGGGGTGAAGAGGTGAAGATGCGCTGATGTGGCGGCCATTTTGTATTTTCCGCAACCGCATTATAATGGGGTTTACGACAGGAAGGCTTTATTTTAACGGTTAAGCAGTGTGTCGCATGAGGCTGAAGGTGAGTCGGGGGGGGGGTGTTTGTGGGGGAGGGGGGTGTTTGTGGGGGGGGGTTGTGGGGGGGTGTGGGGTTTGTGGGGGGGTGGGTTTGTGTGGCACCGGAGTGTTTTTGGAGTGTTGTGTTGCACAGTATATGAATTAATTTGGTGCCGACAGGAAGGCTTTATTTTTCCGGTGAAGCAGTGTGTCGCATGAGGCTGAAGGTGAGTTGTGTTGTGTCCTGCGGTTTTCAGGTACTTACACAATATATATACAGAGTCTGTACCTGATTCCTTTTGGTGGTAGCAGCCGGTGAGGGTTTAGTGCGTTGAGAGGTGAGAGGGTTTAAGTGCGTTCAGAGATGAGAGCTGTGAAGCGTCGTCTCCCAGAGCAGTGAGAGTTAGGTGCGTTCCCAAAGCTCAGTGAGGGTTGGGAGAGTGAGGCAGTGGTGAGGTGTGCTGGGGCGGGCCAAGGGGGCCTTGAAACAGTGGTGTGAGTGTGTCAGGCCAATGAGAGGTGTGGGGGGCGGGCCAAGGGGGTGGTGTCAGTGTGTGAGGGGGTGGTGTTAGTGTGTGAGGGGGCGGGCCAAGGGGGTGGTGTGAGTGTTTGAGGCCAATGAGAGGTGTGGGGGGGCGGGCCAAGGGGGTGGTGTGAGTGTTTGAGGCCAATGAGAGGTGTGTGGGGGCGGGCGGGCGGGGCAAGGGACCAATGAGATTGCCGCTAGGGACAGGGAACACACCAGGGAAACATACATACATACATACAATGCTTTCAGAAATATATAGTATATATATATATATATATATATATATATATATATATATATATATATATATATATATATATATATATATATATATTCAATATAGATCTGCGCCTGTGTGGAGATGTCAGAGAATGAGGTGGAAAGAAAATATTTTTAAAATTGTAAGTATTGATATATTAACCAATATCCATTAATAAAACATAACAAATAGATGTCTAACCATATTAAATTAAAAAAAATATATATAAAAAGAAATAAAAATAAACATATACGGTGCTGTGGAACCTCCTATAGGTGCACAATACAAGCTGTCCTTTTGAGTCCAAAAGCAATGTCCAATGAAGGGGAAATAAAAATAAAGCACTATCAGGAAACAGGCAGCTTCTTCAAACGAGGGTGCAACGACCTCCCTCACCACCTGCATAGAAAAAAAGAAAAGAAAAAAGCGCCGATTCCTAGTGCATTACTGTGCAATAAAATATTTAATTTCCCAAAAAAGCAAATAAAATGAACTCACAAACATAGATAGGTAAAAAGCATATTATGAGATAATACTCATGCTCCAAAGGATCATCAACCGCCGCTTCACTGCTAGACTGCTCCGTGGCTTCACCGTGTCCAATCTTGTCCTCGTGGTTCACCGTCAAACAGGAACTCACGAAGTCGGGCTCACCGCAACTCCTCTCCCCGGTCACACACCAACAGATGAACTTTGGTTCCCTCCAGGGACGATAGATGTGGCGGGACTGCAAATGACGTCACCCGGTCGATTTAAAGGACAAACGGGCTAGGATTTACCAACAGATCTGCCAGCAGCGTTGGATGATCAACTGCACAACTGTCCCTACGCGTTTCATCAGATTAACTGACTTCTTCAGGGGTGGGCTCTGGGTCCATTAGTGTGCATATATATACACCCACGAGTCCAATTGGCTAGATTGAAAGTGATTAGCAAAACCTGTGTAAACATACACAGGTTTTGCTAATCACTTTCAATCTAGCCAATTGGACTCATGGGTGTATATATATGCACACTAATGGACCCAGAGCCCATCCCCTGAAGAAGTCAGTTAATCTGATGAAACGCGTAGGGACAGTTGTGCAGTTGATCCTCCAACGCTGCTGGCAGATCTGTTGGTAAATCCTAGCCCGTTTGTCCTTTAAATCGACCGGGTGACGTCATTTGCAGTCCCGCCACATCTATCGTCCCTGGAGGGAACCAAAGTTCATCTGTTGGTGTGTGACCGGGGAGAGGAGTTGCGGTGAGCCCGACTTTGTGAGTTCCTGTTTGACGGTGAACCACG
This sequence comes from Ascaphus truei, assembly GCF_040206685.1. Lineage (NCBI taxonomy): Eukaryota > Metazoa > Chordata > Amphibia > Anura > Ascaphidae > Ascaphus > Ascaphus truei. The sequence continues at coordinate 29,787,925 of NC_134494.1, forward strand.
AGGACAAGATTGGACACGGTGAAGCCACGGAGCAGTCTAGCAGTGAAGCGGCGGTTGATGATCCTTTGGAGCATGAGTATTATCTCATAATATGCTTTTTACCTATCTATGTTTGTGAGTTCATTTTATGAGCTATTTTGGGAAATTAAATATTTTATTGCACAGTAATGCACTAGGAATCGGCGCTTTTTTTCTTTTCTTTTTATATATATATATATATATATATATATATATATATATATATATATATATATATATATATATATATATACACTTAGTTAAGTTATGGTGAGTAAAAAGTGACAAAAACCCTCCACAGCAAAGCATATAGCAAATATTCCTGTATGCTCATTTGCATGTCTTAGGCAGGTCTGCAACCCCGCCTTTTACCATTATCACCCAGCATACAGCACTTCCACTGCAACAAGGGATTCTGGGAAATTACATGCAAATGGGCACACAGTGTCACCTTTTGCTTCAAAACCATTTCTAACATGGTTCCCTATAAGATTAAGCTTGCTGCATGGTCACAGCTTTAAGCACAGCCAGGGTTAAGATGCATAGCCAGAAAACCCACCCACAAACAGCTGTTTCGACCTTAATGGGTCTCCTCAGTGTGGGGTTGGTTAACTGGCCATGCAATGAAGCAATGAGGATGGGGTTTACCATACTTAGTTAAGTTATGGTGAGTAAAAAGTGACAAAAACCCTCCACAGCAAAGCATATAGCATATTTCTTCATTGCATAGCCAGTTAACCAACCCCACACTGATATATGCTATTACACTTGATCTTCTATAGTATTAATAAACAGTGTTCGACAAACCTATACATTTGCACGCCCCGAGCGAGTGTATTTAACATCGTGGCGAGCTCCTATTGGCCCAAGCAGCACACGTGTGGTACTAGGTGGCGAGTAGATTTTTATGTTTGGCGAGTATATTTTTTTGGTGATTTGTCGACCACTGTTAATAAATATCATGAACACTGGCATTCAGCAGGGACCTTGATACATTTCCTGCAGATATGTGAAGATTTTGCACGGAAATCTGATTAAATTAATAATATGGGCTTTTTCCGCAGTGCGAACCACTTGATGAAGTATCAATCTGAGGTCAGCTTGATAACTGCTACCAAACCCCTGCAATGATGCTGCTGTATTGATTCATCCTTTCGTTTTTTTTGTTTTTTTTAAACATTTATGCAAAACTGTATAGTTCTCCAAAAATTGCAAGCACTGGAGTCATAACCGATAGAGTTTTGTTACTTGGCGTCCCATGGAAAGACGCTTTGCTTCTAACTATAGAACTGTGGAAACAATAACCAGCCAGTCTAGTAAAAACAAAGTGCAAAGCCTAATCTGCCACAAAGTGTCTTGTAAATATTTATGAAATAAAACAGGCTCGGGGAAATAAATGTGTGAAGTCATATTGAAGAATCTCCTGTGACTGGCATTTACATGGGGTTCGTTCTGCATACATATTAAAATACACTTACTTAGAAACCGGGCTCTGCCCCCTATTCTGCTCATTCACAAAGAGATTTGGCACAAAGGAAATTCTTCCTGGTTTGTAAAACGGTTGTGTAAAACTTGGACTGTAAAGCCACAGTTCATTGATTTAATGTGGAACAGTTGGAGGGTGGGGATCGCTGGCTGGTTGGGACAGGACACAACAGTGGTGCTCCTATTCTGTGAAGGGTCGACTTAGTCACACCACCTGCTTCCCCTATTATTTCCAAGACTAACCAGTCAGGACAATATGAACAGACGGGTGTTTGGCCTTCAATACCTTGAACACACGGCACCAGACGGTGCGAGCCGGGTGAAGAAAAGAAAAATTAAGAGATCAATAGGAGCCAGGGACCTGTTTAGCTGTAAAGGGCAGTGACAGATCAGAATAGTAAAAAGTCAAACGGGCATGTCATACATTGAGCTGTGAGTGACGTCAGTTTTTAAGCAGGCTTATTGAACTAAAGCATCAATAAGCCCTATAATACTGTTTTCTCTCTCTGTTTCTTCGTGAGTAATACATTTATAGATTGTTTCATAATGGAGTATGTGATCAGGGGGAAAAAAAAAAGTAAAAGAATAGATTAGGATTGATGCTTAAACACTTGAAGGCCAAAAGGGGCCGTTGATGGCTCGTCTGGCGCTCAAGCGGTTAAGAGAACTAACTACAAATCAATGAGGGTGCTGAAAGAAATAGTAGTTCTATCCGTTCTGCAAGGTACGTGTGTATGGAAAGTGTAAGGTGTGGATGTCTTCCCTTGTGCATTACACAAGAGTTGAAAAGCAATTGGAATGATTGGCACGATTAGGACATAGAAGGTAACAGAGATCTAGTCCAAAGAGGATAGTCAAGTTAAAGCAGGACAAATGCAGATACTGTATATACAAGAGTGAAAACCAGCAGTGCTGGTTACCGAAACATGTTTAAGGTCACTCAAACCTTTCATCAGGATGCATATTGAGCGGACTCATTATGGGTTATGATACTGCACTTTTTATCGGACCAGCAACAGAGTGTGTATACATTATTACATCTTTGAAAAATCCTTGATGGTTCATTAAAAGGTAAATCTGAGTGGTGTTATAATTCAGTCTATGCTAAAACATGAGCTTTCTTTACCATCTTTGGTGCAATGCACAAAATCACAGGCTCTCCACCAGAAACGCTAAGATTACACCGTCTCCCAAATAATTTAGTGGGCGATGAATCACGGCAAAATTAGAACAAAATTGACCCAATCATCATCATTTTCATCCTGTGCTCTAAGCAGCAATGTATCAAAGTCTTTGCTCCAATTGTTGTCCCATGTGCATGGGGTTTGTCAACAGGAGTTACATGACGTATAGATTATAATATGAAAATTATATTAAATATATACATATATATTAAATATAAAATTCTGTGTGTCTATGCATCACCTTTTAATCTTGTATTTGTGTCAAAAGATGTACCAAGTTTGAAGCGACATACATCTGCATTGCATAGGAAACTCTTGCCAAAAACGCCACAGAAAGCGGAACCGTGCATCAAAACAAACTTCTATTTGTACCTAATCTTTACTAGTATCTAGTGATATACTTAAAAAAAAATAGCAGTGTAGCTCAGGGACATCCATCTCTGGGTAGTATTTGTGCTATAAACCATGCAAAATTGGCCCTTTTTTTAGCCACGGCTCAGTCGGAGTTCGCAGACGATTTGACAGGCATTAAATCAATGTGCGTTGCAACTTCATTCAATATGCCTCCTGAATGCTTTAAAATCACTGGATTCCCTTCATGCTGAGAATATAAATAGGGTACACGCGTTTCGCTTCCTGGCGATATTTCACTGACCGCTTACTAATTTGGTGGCATTATTAGCCCTTTGAGGCTTTTCACGGGGAAGTCAATTTATGAAGAAACCGCTTCAAATTTCGTGAATGCGTTTTGGACAGATCAACGCGTGTAACATTATGATGACAGACTCTCCTTATTACATTTAGCTCATATAATAGAAAAAAATACATGTATGTATGTATGTCTTTATTTATACAGCGCCATTAGTGTACATAGCGCTTCACATTAGTACTACACGTGACAATCATATAAATAATAAAAAATAACAGATCATGGGAATAAGTGCTTCAGACATAAAAGTAACATTTCGGAAGAGTCCCTGCTCCGGGAAGCTTACAATCTAAATACACGAATAACAATCTGCAGGGATGAGATATGTAAAATCTGTGATTGGCGACTCATCTGTGGGATTTAAATGTACGTGAAAACAGTCAACTTTCATGACACATTTAATATTTCTAGCTGTAAGGTGCGAATACTGGATTAGTCTTGGTACATCAGTTTACGGTGTGGGAAACTTCTTGAAATACTTTGAGTGAACACTTGGGAGTATTTGCTGCCTCGCGGTTATATTGGGATTCATTTAGCAGATGGGTTGATCTTCATAAAAAAAAAAATCTTGATCGGAGCTGCAAGGTCCTGTGTTTTCTTCTGGTTTCCCTTTAAGCATGAGTATACTTTAATAACAATCGCTCCATGGGGTCTATACAGTAAGAAAAAGAAAAGTGTGCCTTGATTCGGAATACTGTAAATAAACAAATAGTCCGCTTGCAGCTGTGTCAAACTTAAAAGGACCAGTTCATCCTACTCATTTTTTTCTTAGCCCCCATTGAAATGCCCTTTAAAAACCAGAATGCAATATCAGTAACTTTCCCAGTAAGAGTCCCTGGAATCAGGGCCACTTTATACATTAGGCCGCCTAGGCACAGTGCCTGGGGCCTACGAACCTTTTAGGGTCTACAATATTTCACTTGAAAAATCACCTAAACAAAAAAAAAAAAATCACAAAATAAGAGAAAACAGCACATTTTAATTTAAAATGTCTTAGAAGTATCGATACCTTTAAATATCGAAACACAAGTATCGATGCCAAATATCGCTAGTATCGAAAGAAACAAGCAAGCCATGAAATTAGCATAAAAATTAGTAAAAATATCGGACACACAGGCCTCTAGAAATAAAATTGCCTAGGGCCTACGGAGGTCTTAAATTAAAACGGCCCTGCCTGGAATGAGGGGTCTTCCTGTTCCAATCCTATATTTGGAAAAGCGGAGGATAGTTGGGATGGATTGTCCCTTTTAAAGAAGCAAGGGATTTTTGTTGCATTTATTTTACATAGTTTAGAAGCAGGGGGTTTCCAGTGCTGAACCCCATTAATTTCACCTGCGGGGGGCCCCCTGCTCCAGAGATACAGTCCTCCCCGTATAGGGTGCCGGCAGCCGCTCTGGCTGAGCTAGCTGGGTTTAAAGTTTAACGCTTGCGCGTCACCAGGGGCAATAGGAAACTGATGATGTCACGGCTTCCTATTGGCCCACTGGGCGCAGAAGCGTTGCAACTCCGCCAATACGTGAACGCTGCTAGCCGAGCGGCTACCGGCACCCCCTACGGTATCTTCGGGAGCAGGGGGTCCACGGAGCTGAAATGAGTGAGGGTCATTATTTATCACCTCTGACATGGAAGGCAAAGAAGATATTTAGGGGCCTATGCAGAGAGCAGCGCTTTTTAAAATTGGAGAGGGGAATAAAAAGTAGGTTTAATGGAGAGTTTTATTCTCCATATGCAGAAATGGTCGAAATCTGCTATTTTTAGCATTACTGCATGTGGAGAATTGTAAATGAGGAGATGCGCGCAGCTGAAATTTTTTTTTTTTTTTTTCAATATAGCCGGCGAGCTCCTGCTTCTTGCCAACTTTAGTTGGCGGAGAAAATTGAAGAAAATCGCGCCAAAAACAGCCGCTAGATGGCGAGCGCGCCTTTCTGAATTCGGATATTTTTCAGACTGGCGAGATGTAGTTTCTCGCCAGCCGCGCGGCGAGATTTTCAAATAGAAAAAAAAAATGGCGCGTTTTTCCTACCTCGCCATTTTCAGCTGTTTTTTGCGCGATTTTCTCCGGAAAATGGCGAGATTTTAAATAGCGCTGCTCTCTGCATGAGGCACTAAATCTGAATGAAAATGTCTAATTCCTCCCACTTACACTCCCTAATTACAAAATGACTTATGCAAACTACATGCAAATTCCTTTGTCATTCTTTATATTCTCACTTAGACAGAATGGGTGAATATTCTTTGTTCTAAGCGTCGCAAATTAAATTTTTGGTGTAAAATTGAAGCACAGAAATGATAAATTACATGCGCTGGTGTGCGCCTGTGTACTAGCTTATTTCCTTATGTGCGCCTTAGCGGCAAAAATGGTTTTAGTCAAGTATATTGCCACAAATAGGATGCGTATGATACACAGATTTAAATGGTTCAATCGGTTTTTTTTTTGGTACGTATTTGTGAGTAGAACACGAGTCAAAATCGGTCGTCAAGGTGAAGTCCGAAAAATACAAAAGAACGCTAGATGGCGCTCTACTACACCCAAATCAGTGATGTGAATTATATCAAAAAAAGTGAACAATATGTATATAAACAAACAATGTGCAGTGAATGAACAAATAAATTAAATATGCAAAAAACAACTTATCACTCGACCCCGTTGAAAGACTGTTTCAAAAGTCTGGGAGATGCAATGTGGATGGAATTCCAGGGGAGCGTCGTCGTATTTCCCAAAAAATTTTTTTTTTTAAAAAGTGGATAGTGTAATACTATTAAACAATGTGATAAATTATAAAAAAGGCTTCCAAATTCCTACTCACAAGTGCAGCAGGAAAAAGGACTCCTGATGAAGACGTCATTACGTCGAAACGCGTTGAGTTGGGCTTGTCAGCCATCTTGGAGAAGGAGAGAAGCAGAGGGATCTTTGGTGTCCGCTGTTCCGGCGAGCTGTGATGTCACGTTCCGGAAGTGACACACGCGGAAGCTGTTTGCAGTGAGACCGGGCGAGGAAAGCTGCGCCGCAGTAAAGACCCATTTATCCAAATGCTGTTACTTCTTCGATTTGCCGAAAGCCTCCGTTTGTGATCTTATATGTGATAAACTTGTCATTTTTATCTGCACTATGGTTGTTTTCTGTTCTCTCCGAGATTGCTGATCCATATACCCCACCTCCAGACTGGGTTACATTATAACTCTCACCTGGCACTCATGCTCATTTTCCTGCTGCGCTTGTGAGTAGGAATTTGGAAGCCTTTTTTTTATAATTTATCACATAGTTTAATAGTATTACACTATCCACTTTTTTTTTTTCTTTTTTTGGGAAATACGACGACGCTCCCCTGGAATTCCATCCACATTACAAGTCTGAAAAAGTCTGTTTATATTGCTAGCGCAGAATTCATTTGCATCAGCCAAAGCGAACCATCCTATATGGAAGGACCATAATGTATTAATTGTTATGTATATGAATTTATCCTTGGGCCATGAATCCTTGAAACTACTCATCAGGCAGGAGTATTTGAACAAAATAAATACAGGAATACCCCGGTTTAAGGACACTCACTTTAAGTACACTCGCGAGTAAGGACATATCGCCCAATAGGCAAACGGCAGCTCGTGCATGCGCCTGTCAGCACGTCCTGAACAGCAATATCAGCTCCCTACCTGTACCGAAGCTGTGCGCAAGCGGGGAGACTATAGAGCCTGTTACAAATGCGTTATTTACATCGGTTATGCATGTATATGACGATTGCAGTACAGTACATGCATCGATAAGTGGGAAAAAGGTAGTGCTTCACTTCAAGTACATTTTTGCTTTACATACATGCTCCGGTCCCATTGCGTACGTTAATGCGGGGTATGCCTGTAAGCAGAGCATGTTATCATGGTAAAGAGACTCAGGCCCGTAATATAGTGTGTGCGGCCGTGCGCGTGCTTGTGCGAACGCGCATGCACGCGCCGCACACTTTTTGTGTGTATGCTGTGAGCGGCAGTGAGGTACTGTGTTTGTGTGTGTGTGTGTGTGTGTGTGTGTGTGTGTGTGTGTGTGTGTGTGTGTGTGTGTGTGTGTGTGTGTGTGTGTGTGTGTTAAGTACGTTTATAATAAATAAATAAGTTGGGAAATAAATTATTTATTAACATTGTACATACATACACACACACACACACACACATATATACACACACTCATACATACATACACACACACACACACACACACACACACACACACACACACACACACACACACACACACACACACACACACACACACACACATATATACACACACTCATACATACACACACACACACACACACACACACACACACACACACACACACACACACACACACACACACACACACACACACTCATACATACACACACACACACACTCATACATACATACACACACACACACACACACACACACTCATACATACACACACACACACACTCATACATACATACACACACACACACATACATACATATACATACATTTCAGCGGCGGTAGCGGCGCAAAATCTTTATTTTCCATGTCTTCCCCCCTGTGAGCCGGCTCCACGCTCACAGCCGTGCGAGCGCGCGGCCCTATTATAGGAAGGCTGACTAACCACAGCCAACTACAACTGCCGCGCGCACGGCACAGCAGGCGCGCCCTCTATAGAACAGCCGTCGGGCTTGGTCCCCGCTGGCTGCTGCAGAGCCCGCTGTGGCAGGCGCTGCAGGGACAAGCGTCGCCCCTCACCGGCGCCTGTCCACTGCAAGGGGTGGCCGCTGCGCTGTCAGTTTTTCCAGCAGACTGGAAAATTGTGCTCAGTACAACGATGGAGCACTAGGCCACGCCCGCCGGCGGATGAGCCAATGAGGGCGAACCTGCCAGGTGACGTCATGGCCCTGTCACTCCCCCGTCACGCCTTCCCCCCCTGACTTTCCCCCTGCAGGTCACTGCAGACCGGAGGAACTCGGCTGCACGCGCCACCAGCCTGGCAGACGCACGTGCAGCGCAGACAGCGGGCCATAGCCTTATAATTAACACAGACATCCTGGTAAATTCTTATTAGAAAAAAACACGATAGATGACATGCTCGTACTGTATTTCCATCAAATCACATTTAAATCACAGCAAAAAAATGACGTAAAAAAAAATAAAAAATTCACGGGAACCATTGTTGTTGTTTTTTATTCCGCCAGCTTTTAAATCGGAGATCCCCAAAAATAAGTTCCCCACCGAGTATTTCGTTGACTAACCCTGGAATATGAGTTGCAACGTTCTGCTGCATTCCTGCAGAACATGGGCCCTGTGCCATAGAATTGGAACCCAGCGTTTAAGAGCAGCGCTTAAGGTTCCAATATCAACCAATACATTGGTGACCTTGAGAGTGGAGCAATGAACAGCTCATTACGGGAACCACACTGGGTTCGCCCGACCTCCTTCCTGCTTCTGATGATATCATTTGCTTTAGTTTCATGGCTCTAATACAGGGGTTGACAACTCCAGTTCTCAGGGGGTCACCAACAGGGTCAGGTTTTCAGGATAATCCTGCTTCAGCACAGTTGGCTCAATCAGTGGCTCAATCGAAACCAGCAGCAGGCGGCCTTTCTAATCTGCTCAAAACAATTCCAAAAATGAAGCCATTAAAGCTCCACTTTTCACACCGCAGCTGTAAAATACAAAATATGTCAATTATCTTAGCTCTGCGGCGGTCAGAGGGCAAAACGATGAAACAAGCATGTGCCACTAGGGTTGCCAGGTGTCCGGTATTGAACTGGACTGTCCTGTATTTGGATACTCTGTCCAGTAAAAAATGAGAGGTCCTGTAATACTGGACATGTATGTGTCCGGTATTACCTCCCTGGACATAGTGACCTGACGCACATTTCACCATTGAGTCCAGTATTTTCAGAGAAGCCACCTGGCAACCCTATGTCAGTGTACTCAGCATCATCTATACTGTATAGAGCTACATATTAAAAGCCATATTTCCCAAGTAAGAGGAAGAACTGTTTCACGGCATATTAAATAGAAGTCAAAGATTCCACGTTTGACATTCCCTTGGTGTAACTGCGTTTGCAGTGCAGTGTTTTTATTCAAGCAAAGAAAATGGCAACCGATGTTTGCTGCACGTTGTTTTTGAGTATCCTCCGCTTTTAATGTCCTATAAAAACTGTTATATTATCATCCGTCAGCTTCGCAATGAGAGGAGCCAGTAAAACTAGTCTATCAATGAATTACAGGTTCTCAACTCCAGTCCTCAAGACCCCCTAACAGGTCAGGATTTAAGGATATCCCAGCTTCAGCACAGGTGGCTCAATCTGTGGCTCAGTGGAAGAGCCTGCTTCAGCACAGGTGGCCCAATCAGTGGCTTAGTATTCGACTGAGCCACCTGTGCTGAAGCAGGGATATTCTGAAAACCTGACCTGTTCGGGAAGGGGGGGTGGGGGGTCTTGAGGAGTGGAGTTGAGAACCCGTGTGATATAGGATCAACGTTACAAAAGAAGCCATACCAACACGTTTCCCATTTTGCTCTCTTTAAAAGTGCGACAAAAGCGCCGAGGACCAAGCTCCTTGGCTCCTCAAGCCGATAAAACGAACGCGACTCATCCGATAATAGATCTCATTATTAGAAATAAAGGCGATGCTATCGAATTAACCCTGCCAGAGATTTGTTACCAAGTAATCCATGCCCAAAAGCCTTTTGCGTTTGAAAAAAAGGGCTGCTACAGTTTCTAATGAAATAGCTTCAAGCCGCATTGTTGGACCAAATGTAAGGGACAAAATTGTTCCTCTTGCAGAAAGAGCTTAATTCTAGTTACCCACACTTGTTTAAAAAAAAAACCTGCGATGACCACAGCTGCTCACACACAGCATTAAGCAGCAGAGTAAGCGACATTTCATTTTTTTTTTTCCTTTTCTGCATTAAAAATGGATTCTTCTCCCCGGACAATGGATGCCGAGCACGGCAAACTTTAACAAGTATTCAATTCCCTTTGTAAGGAGACGGCGGCCTGTTTGATGCCGGGATTGTG
>NC_134494.1:29801043-29843543 GCF_040206685.1 Ascaphus truei
CCTGCCCTTTTAGTATCAGCAGTACAGTTAGGGACACAGCGGACGCTGCGTTTCCCATTCCGAGGCTTGGGATCAGGCCTACTCCGCAGAGAGAGCGGAATCATATCCTGGTGGACAGCTCTGGCCGAGAACCGCGCTGGTGGAACCGGACGTCGCCCAGGAGGTCGTCGGATCCTTTTTGAAGACGTTGAACGCCCAGGTGCAGCCGCACTGGGCAGGTATTGTTAATTAAGTGCACTAACTACAGAGTACTCACACATAGTGGCAGCGCTGACCACGGGACAAGGGTTATACTGTGGACACGGTGTGGGGGGATACACGGTGGTGGGCACGAGGTATACACTCCTAGGTGGGAGTGAATGACACTTGGGACTTTGGTATATGGCGTGGGGTTATTCCCCATGAGGAGCAGCGTTACAGGGTGACACTGAAGTATTGTTGATGTGATGTCATGGTTATGTTTCATATACAGTAAACTGTTCTCATATATATTTCGGTGTATGTGCTTACTGTGTATGTGGGTCCTGTGTGGGGTACATTCTACACTCCTAGAATCCTACACAGGTGGAGGTGCTGTATATTGTAAGATCGTTCCAGAGGAGTCACCCCAGGCTCTCACTGGCGGAGGCTCAGGCCTCCTGTGAGCTTAACAGGTACTGCACCACACCTTGTAACATATAGGTTCCCCCTCACATGCACTCTATCTGCGATTGGGGTAGGGGGAATATCCGTTACATACGGAAAACAGGGCTACATATATATATATATATATACTAGCTGATAAACCCGGCGTTGCCCGTGATTGCTGGGCGGGGGGCGTGGAGGGTCGGGGAGAGCAGGGAGGGGCGGGGAAGGGCAGGGAGGGGGGCGAAGGGCAGGGAGGGGGGAGAGGGGGCAAAGGGCAGGGAGGGTGGGGGAGAGGGGGCGAAGGGCAGGGAGGGTGGGGGAGAGGGGGCGAAGGGCAGGGAGGGTGGGGGAGAGGGGCGAAGGGCAGGGAGGGTGGGGAGAGGGGGCGAAGGGCAGGGAGGGTGGGGGAGAGGGGGCGAAGGGCAGGGAGGGTGGGGGAGAGGGGGCAAAGGGCAGGGAGGGTGGGGGAGAGGGGGCAAAGAGCAGGGAGGGTGGGGGCAAAGGGCAGGGAGGGTGGGGGAGAGGGGCGAAGGGCAGGGAGGGTGGGGGAGAGGGGGCGAAGGGCAGGGAGGGTGGGGGAGAGGGGGCAAAGGGCAGGGAGGGTGGGGGAGAGGGGGCAAAGGGCAGGGAGGGTGGGGAGAGGGGCAAAGGGCAGGGAGGGTGGGGAGAGGTGGCGAAGGGCAGGGAGGGTGGGGGAGAGGGGGCAAAGGGCAGGGAGGGTGGGGGAGAGGGGGCAAAGAGCAGGGAGGGTGGGGGCAAAGGGCAGGGAGGGGTGGGGGGAGAGGGGGGCGAAGGGCAGGGAGGGTGGGGAGAGGAGGCGAAGGGCAGGGAGGGTGGGGGAGAGGGGGTGAAGGGCAGGGAGGGTGGGGGAGAGGGGGCGAAGGGCAGGGAGGGTGGGGAGAGGTGGCGAAGGGCAGGGAGGGTGGGGGAGAGGGGGCGAAGGGCAGGGAGGGTGGGGGAGAGGGGGCGAAGGGCAGGGAGGGTGGGGGAGAGGTGGCGAAGGGCAGGGAGGGTGGGGGAGAGGGGGTGAAGGGCAGGGAGGGTGGGGGAGAGGGGCGAGGGCAGGGACGGTGGAGGAGAGGGGCGAAGGGCAGGGAGGGTGGGGGAGAGGGGGCGAAGGGCAGGGAGGGTGGGGGAGAGGGGGCGAAGGGCAGGGAGGGTGGGGGAGAGGGGGCGAAGGGCAGGGAGGGTGGGGGCGAAGGGCAGGGAGGGTGGGGATGGGGGCGAAGGGCAGGGAGTGTGGGGATGGGGGCGAAGGGCAGGCAGGGTGGGGCGAAGGGCAGGCAGGGTGGGGGCGAAGAGCAGGGCCGGAGGGGGTGAAGAGCAGGGCCGGAGGGGGTGAAGGGCAGGGCCGGAGGGGGTGAAGGGCCGGGGGGGGGGGGTGAAGGGCAGGGCCGGGGGGGTGAAGGGCAGAGTTGGGGGGGGTGGTGAAGGGCATGGCCGGGGGGGGGGGGGGGGTGAGGGGCCGGGCCGGGGGGGGGGTGAAGGGCTGGGGGTGTGAAGGGCCAGGCCGGGGGGTGAAGGGCCGTGCCGGGGGGTGAAGGGCCGGGGGGGTGAAGGGCCGGGAGGTTATATATATATACATACACACACAAACACACAGTTTTGTTTGTCATAAAGGATTTATAAGTAACTTTTAATACGTCACTACCCGTCCTTATGCATTTTATGTTTAAATGACATTGACATGTTAAAACAAACAGAAAATCAGACATCAGAGCCCATAATAATTCACATGACAGAAACACACGACATTTGCGTTGATTTTCCTGAGCCCTTAGAAAGCAGGTGCGTTCATTTCCAATATAGGGACTTAGCAGAATTATATTAACCTGATTAATGACATCCTGTCACATTAGGGACTAATAAAATTATGTATTCTTTCATTTTTTTTTTTTTTTTTAAAGGATTAGCAAAAACAGCTGACTCAAATCAGAGCGATCCTGCTTAAGCGCTATTCAAAACTCATAACTATTAGAGGAATATATAAATATGAAGGGGGGAGACTCGCAGTGCAAGAATAATGTTAACGAATTTAATCCTCACGGCAAGATCAGCTGTGGCCAGCTCCCTCACCAGAGGGGACTATTCGTGCTAACCTCTCCCACTTACCTTAGGCCAGTGAATGTGATCAGTGGCCAGTACTTAGGGGACAATACGAAGCAGATTGCAGTGTCAGGCTTCATTAAAGATAATCATTAGTATTCCAATTTGAAAGGAGACAGTGTATCCTAACCTTTTTACCAATTTTCTTCTTTTTCGCTGGGGGGGGGGGGGGGGTGGGAGCGGGTTCTTTGTGAATGTTGGTTCAGCTGCTGAGTGTAAAAATTCTGCCTGGGCTCTCCGAGAAGGGAGGGTGGGAACACTTGATGGCTGTCACATTTGCAAGCAAGGCTGGAGCCCTAGGGAGATGCTAACCGCCCAGACAGCCTTTCAGAACTGTCTTGTGCAACTGTTTACGATTTCATCTGGCTGAACCTCTCTTCCAATATCTGTGCTGCATGAGAAGAAAACTATTACCCCCCCCCCCCATCCCTTTTGTTTTTGTTAATTATATTGGAATTCCCAAAAGGGATGGATGTTAGTAGGGTTACTAGGTGTCCAGTATTGAACCGGACTGTCCAGTAAAATAAATAGAGGTAATACTGGACTTGTATGTTTCCGGTATTAACTTCTCTGGACATAGTGACCTGACCGGCTTGGGGGGCGGGGGAGGGGGGAGGGGGGCACGGTCTTCTGGAACCAAGATCACGTGTGGGATGTGAGTCCAGTGGTTTAACTCATCCCCGTTTGAGAGCACACAGAGTCCTTTTATTTTCTTCAACTTTAATGGGGGAGTCAACAACAAATATAAAGGGTACTTGCAGATGGTAATGTGTGGTGAGAGAGGGCTTCTCTATGTGAAGGTGCTCTGTTATGGGGGGACGGTAAAAAAGGATGGCCTTTGCAGGGGTGAAATGGAAGAAGCATGTACTCACTAAGCCAGCTAGTTAGATCTAAAGCACATGTTCCTGTGACAAGCAGGAAGGGTCTAAGGACCAAAGTAACTGCCAGAAAGACAGGGGTGTAAAACAGGACTGAACCAATCTGCTGGCTATGAAGATTGGAAGGTTGCCAGGGCAACCAACTAAGGCTGTGTAAGGGACATATGTAACAATAATGTTGCCTTTACACATGCAGCTAGCTGCTGGAACAGGGGAACTAACAAGCAGATGATCTAGGGAGACAGAAATCTGTGAGCTGCAAAGAGACACAGAAAATGTGTAATCCTGTTCCAGGACACACAGGATTTCCTTGAGCTGGGTAATGCAGCCAACCAGGAGGAGGTGTCAGGATGGTGGGGGTGGGACCAAGGAGGAGGAAACGGCATGGAGCAGAGAGAGGTGAGAGATGTGTGCGAGTCTCAAGTGTATTGCACCTTTCACCATTGTGTCCAATATTTTTGGAGAAGCCGCCTGGCAACCCTAGATGTCAGTAATGCACATGTTGGATGCAGGCCTAGATCATTCATTTGGCACAATGGGTAAAGTGCCCAGGGCCCTATAAAGGTCCCAAGGGCCTGCAAAAAAGTTTCAGGCCCCCAAAAATCGATTAGAGGCGGACAGTTAAATATAAGGCAATACCGCCAACAGTATTATAGACAAAATACCATAGTCATAATATCAAAGTATCATAGTCACATATTATATAGATCTATGATTATATTATGGGGCCTATACACTGTAAACACACATACCCAGCAAGCTCTAAGAAACCCCCCCAAATTACCACATCAGTTGGGACAGATCCAATGCGATCATTCTTCCTCTAATTATAGAGGTAAATAAGAATTTTAATCAGTTAGTGTTAGGACCTGCAATATTTGATCATGCCTTGATGTGGCTTGCAGGCTTAAAATGCATTGGCCAAAGGGTTTAACTAAATTACCCCTTTTCAAGAGATATATAGGTATTTCACTGTGTATTTTTGTCATATTGGATGTAGCTTTGGGCTTCTCTGTTTTTTGTTGTATGCCTATACATTGTATACAATTCCAATATTTATCTATAAATCTATCTTGGGTGCCTACGATTATTAGAATGCCCAGGCCTATAAAATCTTGATTCCAGCCCTGTTTGAAAGGTGTCCAGGGTTTACATTTCATGTATTTTCAGACGAGAACCACAAGGTAGAAACAGCTGTCTGTGAGTTGGTTACTGGCTGTGCACTTCTTTAATCCAGACTGTGCTGAAAAGCTGTGAAATGCGGCAGGCATAAGATTATAAGGGTTGTCCATGTTACAATGGATGAGAAGCAAAAGGT
Organism: Ascaphus truei; assembly: GCF_040206685.1. Lineage (NCBI taxonomy): Eukaryota > Metazoa > Chordata > Amphibia > Anura > Ascaphidae > Ascaphus > Ascaphus truei. Next base: position 29,805,973 of record NC_134494.1, read on the forward strand.
GACACTGAGTTCTCATTTGCATGTCATTACCCACAAATCCTTGCTGCTGTGGAAGCACTATTTGCTAAGAGATAATAGGGAAAGGCCGGGTTGGAGGTCTGTCAGAAACTTGTGAATGTCCTCACAAGTGGTATTTTTATTTGCATTTTCAGAAAAACTGAAATCCACACTCTTGTTTTCCTTTCTAAAAGTAGGAATTTGGCAGAATGTCCTTTTCCGGGCAGGATTTCATATCTATTCATTTAAAGCTGAAATCTTCCCTAGCAAGCGAAAGACGGCGTAACAGCTTAGTGAATAGTGACTCTATCCACTCGGACCAGCGGTGCTCATCTCCAGACCTCAAGACCCCCCCAACAGGTCAGGTTTGCAGGATATCCCTGCTTCAGCAAAGGTGGCTCAATCAGTGGCTCAGTCCGGAGTTGAGCACCACTGCTCTAGAGCAGCGGTGCGCAATCTGTGGGGCGCGACCCCCAGGGGGGGCGCGAGACTGCCGACGGGGGGCGCGGGGTTTACAGAGGCCCCGCGCGCTTCCCGAAGGCACTTAAATTAAGTGCCGGGGGAGCTGCAGGGCCTCTGTAAACCATACTTACCCGTGGCTCCGGCGGCTTCCTCCCGGCGTCGCCATGGCAACGCGGTGTCAAAATGACGCTGCGAGGTCATGTGACGTCACGTTGCTATGGCAACGTGACGTCATTACGCCGGTGCGAGGGTAAGTTGGGGTTGGGGGGGGGCGCGGGAGGGAGGGGACAGCCGGCAGGGGGGCGCAGGGAAAAAAGTTTGCGCCCCCCTGCTCTAGAGAGTGAGAGCATTTCAATTGATGTGTCCAGACACTTTCCCCTCACATTTGAATCAATGAGTAAGATATTGGCATTTTCTTCTTGTGAAAGGTGCTTTTTTTGACCAATTTTTTGGAAGGGCGTGAATGCTCAATATTCACCAGATTTGCAAAGATGAGCAAATGTTCCATACATTCTTAGTTGGCAGCTATTAATACCGTATCTATTTTAGCCTAGCTGACAGCGAAAGCCACAAACCGTGCTTTGCACTGCATGGTAGGACGTTATTGTCTCTCTGCGCTGCAAAACGCGTGGGGGAAAGAAGCAGCACCATATTGTCAAACAAAGGGAATTCCCATTGAAAGCAGTGGGAGATTGTCCCTTGATAAATCGGATGCACGTCTTTTGTACTGGTTGTGCCTGCTCCTACAGCACGAGCCATGTAACGGCCAATGGCAAAAGCCATCGGCTGAAAAACAACTATGGGAGCAAATGGGAGTTTTCGTCCGATCTCGCTTTTACAGAATCAGCCCTTCAGTGCTTTTTAAGTCCTCTAAGCTGCGATACTACAGTACATTGGACATAGTTGTGATGGTTTTAAAAGTTATGAATGAAAGTCTTTCATTTAGCCATAGAATGTTTAAAAATTCTAACTCCAAAATATAGTGCCATGGTATTTGTCGTGGTTTCATTGAGATCCATGTTCAATTTTTTTTGCACTGTGCACCCCTGTTAGAAAATATTTGTTCCGCGAACCCCTAATTAATACATCTTATTGCTACTCATCAGACGATCGCTAACAAATCTATGTGACCGATCCAAGGCAGTGTAGTGTCCTGAGCTCGTGGGGGGAACACACGCCTAATAAAGCGCCAAACAACAGCTCTGTGAGTGCAGGCAGCATGGGGGGGTATAGCTGTTAGTTACTGCATGAGCTTCCAAAGCCACACTCCACAATGCCTTGCCACTGTGGATGCAAAGCATTGTGGGAAGAGACTTTGGAAGCTCCTGCTGTAACTGACAGCTTACCACAAACGCTAAGATGCAGGTTGGGATCTTACTAAATGCGCAGTCCTCCCCCCCACGGGAACCCGCTATACTGCCAGGGATCCGTCATTACATACTTTGGGGGTGGACCCCTTGGAGACACCTCCCGAACCCCCCGTGGGAATCACTGATTTTAGAGCGTAGATTTCAGATTTAAATATTTACATTCTGAAGTTGTTAATAACCAGACACAAAAGAAGTTATGGCGACTTAAAAAGTGACAGAAACCCTCCACTCTACAATAAATAAAAAAAATACCACTTGTGAGCACATTCATATGTCTCAGGGGTTGTTAATGAAAGTCAGAATATTTGGGGCATTTTAATTGCAGCTTGTTGAGACTTTAATGCACACGTTAGATCTGTACTGCCCTCTGGTGTAATAAACTGGAATAGCAGTGCAAAGGTGTGTAAATAAAGTGCTTGGGTTTATGCGAAACTGTCCCAACTGCGCTCACAAGTTTATCTGCTTTTAACTGTAAGTAGAACAGGCGGGTACCCGGGATGAGCAGAACTGCAAGCCGGGTAGGGAACATGGGCGAGAGATTTGGGTGTTGGGGAGAAGGAGTGGCTCAGTGAGTAAAGACACTGACTGTAGAGTTTGAAGCAGGGGAGCCTGGTTCAATTCCTGATGTCGGCTCCTTGTGATCTTGGGCAAGTCACTTTATCTCCCTGTGCCTCAGGCACCAAAAAATATAAATGGTAAGCAGCACGGGCAGGGACCTCAGCCTGCAAAATGTCTCTGTAACGCGCTACGTAAAACAAGAACAAGCTATTATTATTATTATGTTGGAGCGGTTCCTGCAATGGTGCACAATTCTGTTTTTTTTTTTTTTGGCGGAGGACATTACAGGGGCGATGTGGCACGAGGACTGGGGTCACTCAAGTTGCTCATGTGCCAGTCAGAGAATGACCAGCTGGACTAGGGGGCGTGGGTCTCGCTTGGGGGTTTAGCTGGTAGTACGATGTGCCTGGGGGTGTGTTTGGGGATGTACTTGGAAGGTAGGCCTCCTATTTCGGGTCCATTGCTGGTACATGCTGGGTGGGAGCCTCAATCAAGGTTCTAATACCAGCGTATATTTCAGCTATGCCCAAGATTCTTGGGTTGGATAGTACTCGATTCAACACTCATTCCTTCCACATAGGGGCAGAGACTGAGATAGCACGGGCCGGTCTGGATACGGAGATAATACAGTACATCGGGCACTGGGAGGTGCGTTCGCTGGGGCTAGTCAGGACGATGGAAGGGTCCTGACGTAGATCTGTGGGGGGGGGGGGGCAGGACAGGTCGTCTCGTCCTCCACAGGGAGGTTTGGAGAGGGGCTTGGGGAGCACAGGCGGTAGAGTGCATGCGGAAGTAGATAAAAAGGGTGGTGATGTGATTGGTGTTACAATTCAGGGATGATGTTGTGCATTGGTTGGACATCTGGTCTGATTTTATTAAATGACACAATTAGGATGGACTCGAGAGGGCCCTAGCAGGTCCGGCGGTACGGGTTAGTTTTAAATGGGGTTAAATAGCCCTGTAGGTGGCAGCAGTTGGGGGGGGGGGGGGGAGGGGTAAGTGTGGTTAACCTTGCTAGTTGGGACTCCATGGTTGGTAAAGCCCAGTGGTGGCTGAGAATGGCAAGTGGGCAGAGCTCATTTAAACATACGTTCCTGGGGTACATTCCCACCAAACGGCCGGACTGGGGGGGGGGAGGAGGGAGGGGTTACAGGACATTGGGTAAAGGCCATAGGTACTCAAACCAATGAGCGAGCACTCTGGCGAGGGGGGTTGGCACTTATCACGTTAATTGATGTTTTAATAAAAACCACCGCCGCCTTATACCTCCAGACTTCATGTTTGTGGTTTTGTATTTAGTTATGGTGGGGTTTGGGTCACCGAGAGTAGAAGGGGGAAGGGGGGAGCTTCCTCGCAGTCTCCAAAGTCATGTAGTGTGTGCGCAGTCAGTTTCCTGCAGTGAGTGCAGAGTGTGTGCAGTACAGCAGTGTATGGTCACAGTCTCAATGCAGTGAGAGTTCAATCTGTGCGCAGTAGTGTGTGCATAAGTGCATGCAACACAGCAGTGTCACCGTATTACTGTAGTGAGTGTGCATGCACAGTCCCAGTCTCTCTGCAGTGGGAGTGCAGAATGTGAGTGTGTATGCAGAGTCCTAGTCTCCCTGTAGTGAGTGTGCATGCACAGTCCCAGTCTCTCTGCAGTGGGAGTGCAGAATGTGAGTGTGTATGCAGAGTCCCAGTCTGAGTGCAGTATGTGAGTGAGTGTGTATGCAGAGCACCAGTCTCCCTGCAGTGAGAGTGCAGTATGTGAGTGTGTATGCAGAGCACCAGTCTGCCTGCAGGGAGAGTGCGTATGCAGAGTCCCAGTCTGAGTGCAGTATGTGAGTGTGTATGCAGAGCACCAGTCTCCCTGTAGTGAGTGCAGAATGTGAGTGTGTATGCAGAGTCCCAGTCTGAGTGAAGTATGTTTGGGAGTGTGTATGCAGAGCACCAGTCATCCTGCAGTGCGTGCAGTATGTGAGTGTGTATGCAGTCCCAGTCTCCTTGCAGTGAGTGCAGTATGTGAGTGTGTATGCAGTCCCAGTCTGAGTGCAGTATGTGACGTGAGTGTGCAGAGTCCCAGTCTGAGTGCAGTATGTGTGTGTATGCAGAGCACCTGTCTCCCTGTAGTGAAAGTGCAGTATGTGAGTGTGTATGCAGGGTTCAAATCTGAGTGCAGTATGTGAGTGAGTATGCAGAGTCCCCGTCTCCCTGCAGTGACAGTGCAGTATGTGAGTGTGTATGCAGTACGCATGTGCTTACAGGGCTGGGCAGGAAGTGGCTGTAACATACACACATTTCACAAGCACCGGCTGTCTGTCTGTGTGGGGAGGAGAGGCTGAGTATCCCGGGAGTGCAGTGGGTACATGCCGGGCACAGTGCTGGGGTTCAGTGCTGCACTCTGTGTGTGCGGGAGGAGAGGCTGAGTATCCCGGGAGTGCAGTGGGTACATGCCGGGCACAGTGCTGGGATTCAGTGCTGCACTCTGTGTGTTGCTGCTTGCTGCTGTCATCCTACACTACCAGGAAAACTCGGGATCTGTGCAGCTGCCAAGGTACAAACTGCACCCAGCCAGGCACCTATATGCATTATTAACCCCTTCAACTGCATTGTGCTGCCTTGTACATACATCTCTTTGGTACAAGGCAGCACTGCATGGTAACAAAGGGGTTAATATCCAAAGGCTTGTCACTAATCAGTAGGACCTTCAGTTACCATGTCACTTCTAGGTTGTTATAAACAAACAAAACATGCTAATTAAAGGGGTTTAGTGTAATATTGTAGCATTTGCAGGAGTATAGTTTGGTAGTAAATTAAATAACTGATTGAGGCTGATATAAAAATACATAGCAAGTTCTACCCTCTAGGGCTAATTATCACCTCCTCTCACCCTCACTTAGTAATAGTAGCCACCTCCACTTATTAATAGTAGCCACCCCCCCCACTTATTAATAGTAGCCACCCCCCCACTTAGTAATAGTAGCCTCCCCACTTAGTAATAGTAGCACCCCCACTTAGTAATAGTAGCACCCCCACTTAGTAATAGTAGCACCCCCACTTAGTAATAGTAGCCACCCCTACTTAGTAATAGTAGCACCCCCACTTAGTAATAGTAGCACCCCCACTTAGTAATAGTAGCCACCCCCACTTAGTAATAGTAGCCACCCCCACTTAGTAATAGTAGCACCCCCACTTAGTAATAGTAGCCACCCCCACTTAGTAATAGTAGCCACCCCCACTTAGTAATAGTAGCAACCCCCAACTTAGTAATAGTAGCAACCCCCAACTTAGTAATAGTAGCACCCCCACTTGGTAATAGTAGCCACCCCCACTTAGTAATAGTAGCCACCCCCACTTAGTAATAGTAGCCACCCCCACTTAGTAATAGTAGCCACACCCACTTAGTAATAGTAGCCACCCCCACTTAGTAATAGTAGCCACCCCCACTTAGTAATAGTAGCCACCCCCACTTAGTAATAGTAGCCTATATGGCTGTCAGTAATGGAATAGGTAATCTTGCCCTTGTTTATAATTAGGGATTACGGGTTTCAGTGTTTGTATTTTCAGTGTTTGTAAAAAAATAAAATTCCCTGAAAATTGATGTTTATTTATTTTTGGGGCTTTACGGTGTTTTCATTTTATAAAAAAAAAAAATCCGTGTTTATCAGAGTTGAACAATGGGGGGACAATGGACACGCAATTTTTTAAAATTTACATACTCCCCACATTTGCCTCCTGGCTGTGGGCCGACTGCCACAAGAGGTGGAATGTAATAGGAATGGATTTGATATTTCCGGTGTTTATCGGTTTTAGCCGAAAGTGCACGTGATCAAGGTTTATTTTTGGCGTTTTCCGGTGAAAACCTAAAACCGGAATCCCTATTTATACTGCACGCAGAACCTGTTGGAACACGTTTTTTCAAACCAGCTTCCCACATTCACATCGCCGGGATTGCTTAGTCATCCTGGTCCATGTTATCAGTAGCTCAGCGTGACACACACAAGGTGAGGTGTATTGTGACACAAGCTTTGTCTCAGTGTAGTATTGATCTTACACCTACACTAGGTATTAACCATTTCAGATCCCAAACCGTCCGAAACAAGTAAATGTGTTGATAAACCCTAGTAGCAAAGAGGTGCAGGTGTCAAAACAACAGTGACAATACAAAACATTGAAATCCAACACAAAGGCGAGTTTAAAAAGGGATGGAGCTTCAAATATTTCCTGAAGCCAAATCATCACCCTAAACTAACCGTGCTGTTCTGTGAACACAAAGCAGTAAAGTAGGTGGGCAGCCGGTTCCTTGTGTCGTGAGCCAATCCGAGCACAATATTAATGTTGCCTAATTTGCCGACCTCCGCCGTTTGTCTGTGCCCTGTTTTGCAGGAAATGCTCCATCCAGTCTCAGAGCTGCAGCACTCGCAACGATTGTGCAAGGCGTTAGTGTGTCACAAAATAAGTCGTGAAATCAAAGGAGCGCTCCCACTAGTGTCTCTGCAATCTGCCCCCGGGTGCCCCAGGACATCCGCAGCAACGCGGCGTTTCCGATAAACAAGCGACAGTCCGCACTCCGGCGCTCTTGGTGTAAATGTAAAAATGTAAGTTAGGAGCAACGTTTCGAAACGCTGATCCGACAGTCAGATTTTACATTTATGCCGAGGCTGCCGGAGTGCGGACTGCTGCTTGTTTATCACACAAAAAATCAGCAGGAAAAACTGGTGTAAATCCGGTAAAAACTGAATTTTCTAAAAGAATAAATTAAATGCTGATTACTGCGCACGATGGCATCTTTGATGCATTACCCATAACTCGGCCTTGTTATTTTCCTTTAGCGTGAAATTTGTAGCAGACATCTATCCCCAGCCGGCTCATTTTCGCCCATTTTCCAGCCGCCTCATATATTGGGCACATGAATAGAGGTACACGTTGGGTCCTCTTGTCAATGTCTGGGCGTCGTCAAAGTGCGGTGCCGGGTGTTAATATGACTTGAATGGCAGATACCGTCCAATCGAGCGCTGTATCCCGCATGGCTCGTTGGTGAGTCCCGGACAAAGTGGGATACGGACGCTTACAAGTACGCAAGGTTTTATTTGCAAAGATCATTTTGACCAATAACGCCTGTGTATTTATTTGTATATAGTGGCTGCCATCAGTCTGCAGGTTGTTGTGTTTAGCTGAAGGCTCTGAGCTTTAACCAATGGAGAGCTCTTCTCAGTCTCTCACTCATTGGCAGAAATATGCACACACCTGTTTTTAATAGGTACATCACCTGGAAAAGTACAGTTAAAGGGTGTGGACCTGAAAGGCGTCTCGTAGGGTGTGTCTTTTATTTGGCTGTCTGTGCTATTGGTTAACATCTTTCCTGAGCGGTTTGGAGCGACGGTCTCTGCAGGGCAACCTCCCTGGTCTTGCATGTACAGAACCTTAAAGGAGAGCCCCCAGCCTTCAGAGATACACACCTCCAAACGGGGCGCCGGTATCTCCAGCATGTTTAAAGCTCCCGCGTCACGTGGTCCAATAGGAAGCTGCACTGGATGACGTCGCGGCTTCCTATTGGCCCACAGGATGCAGGAACTTTGAAACTCTGCCATTACGCGATCCCTGCTAGCCAAGGTGAGCAGCTACCGGAACTCCATATGGAAGTCAGTATCTCCTGAAACAGGGGGTCCCCGGAGCTGAAATTAACAGGGTTCAGCTCCGGAGACACCCTGCTTCAACCCTATGTTAAAAAAAGAAAGACGCCATGGATTGTCGCTTTTAAGCTGTGAACTGTTATTTTCCGACTACAGGATGTCTCAAGACCTTCACACACTGCAAGAGGACTACAAGATGCTCAACAAGTCCTGCTTTATCCTCGGGGCCACGGGAGAGACTGGGAAAGAGCTGCTGAAGCTAATTCTAAGCAGTCAGATATTTAATAAAGTCACGATCATTGGGCGCAGAAAATTAGATTTTGAAGACGAGGCATATAAACATGTGGTAGGTAATTTGATCAGTATTTCTGTTATACCTTATTAGCTACATTTTTGGATGAGTTCTTTGTCAAGTGGGGTTTAAAGCTGCAGACGAAACAATATTCTACATGTGTTTAAAAAAAAAATCAGGTCTGTGCTATGAGAAAATACATGTAGCATTTTTTTTAAACCACTGAATGACATTTTTAATGTATTATAATGTAACGGGCATTTATTGTTTCTATAGCAACCATTTACAAGGTCACATCCCCTTCCTCTTCCTGCCCTCTCTCTAGCAGTGCACCAATTGTATCTAGTGACTGCCTGGTCACATGATTTTCCCCACAGAACTTTGCATCTTTGGTCCTCTTCTGCTGCACTGAAAGCCATTCAGTGAGCCCCCGAGGCGAATCTTCGCCGATCGATCAGCAACTTAGCTAATTACTTACCATTATGTGAATTGTATTGATGCACATATTAATGGGGGGGCAAAAAAATAAATAAACGCAGCTTGGACTGCTGCTTTAAAGCAGCAATGCCCTGCAGAAGCCTATATGAGTTTAACTATACAATGTTAGTATCTTGTACCATGAGCATGTCCTGCTCTTTTTTTGTTACTTTTTTTGTGTGCGTGTGTTAAAAATCATATTTTTTTAGCTTCTGAGGTTACCATGGTAACTGTTCGACTGCACTGTGTTTTTGGGTAGAGCTTCATTTTAACCTCCCGGGCACTTTAATATTTCCAATGCTAATATCTCGGATCAGATCTAACAAATAAAAACAGCCTTAGAGAGGTCAAAAAGATGCTGTCATAAGCATGGTGGAAAAGATATGAAATATTTTAATCAATCTGGTACTTATGAGGTTAATGAGATTAAAGTTTGACTTAAAAAAAAAGTTTTTATGGCTTGTTAGACCCATGGCCAGAATCTAGAGGCTGATAGAATCTAGAGATAAGAACATCTGTTTTGCCAGAGATGGGATTCAATTCTGGCTCATCTGACACTCAAGTAAGCAGGACACACGTGTATTCTCTTATTTCCTACGCCAGTGACCGCTCTGGGGGAAATCCTATGACGTGGCAAAGTATAGGAATGTCTACTTATGTTTAATGCTTTTATTTTAAGAAGCTGTTCTGCATTTATTGTAACTGTATGTTCTTGTAATAATCTTTTCCTGTAACCTAAGCACTGTTTTGTTTTGTACATTAAAGCCAAACTTTAATAAGTGATGCTTTGGGCTCTGATCGAACTGCTTGCACTTTTTTTATATAGAGAGTAAAGTACATTTTCCGCCAAATTTTGCTACAACAATTTTTTTTGTGTTAAGTGCAGAGCTTTTCTTTAATAAACAGAGACCAGAGGCTCTGTATGTTTTTCTAATCTTTTACCTTTGGTAGTGGCAGCATATAGACATGATTGCAACTGAGTGCAAGGTAATATTAACTCATTGAATGTACCTTGCGCAGGAGAAAAGTGAGTTGGCTAGAGTAGCTGTGTGTATTAACCCTGGTTGCATATCGAAGTCACATGCTCCCAAGTGTGCTGTTCTCGACACATGGTATATATACATCTTCTGGAGTGAGGGGAGATATTGTTCATTTGCGGGACCTTTGCAGAAGAGCCAGCTAGAGAGCTGTGTATTAACCTTTGTCCCATATGCAGCTCACGTGCTCTCAGGTGTGCCGTACGTGACAGATGCACTCGGCACAGGCAGCTGCTTGAACTTGTAATGCACACATCCTTCCTTTTAAAATGCCTTTCCACATGTTTTTGAGATGTTGTATTTTGTTCTGTGACTGTTGCTGTTTGATAACTTCGGTGCAACCAGAACGTCTGGCTTTTTGGAGGCAACTTTAGTTGCCAAGCCTTTCCAGAACGGCTTAATATGGGTAGGACGGCAAGTGGTTAAAAGGAAAATTCAGCATACTACTGCAATCTTTACATCATAATCTTTCATTTATTGATTTTCACCATGTTCTGAAACCGCTTCTCCGTGTCAGGGAAGGCTCTGAGCTCCTTTCTAATGAGATTTTGAGGCTAATACAGTGAAGTGACTACACATATTACATAGTAGATGAGATTGAAAAAAGACATATACAGCTAAACCCCGTTATAACGCGCCTCGTTATAACGCGATTCGGTTATAACGCGGTTTTCCCGTGGCTCCCGTTTTTAAAAAAAAAAAAAAAAAAAAAATGTAAAAAAAAAATTTTTTTTTTACATTTTTTTTTTTTGCACACTGCACACACTCACTGCACACACACTGCTCATTGCTCACACTGCCACACTGCACACACACTGCACACTGCACACACACTGCTCATTGCTCACACTGACACACTGCACACACACTGCACACTGCACACACACTGCACACTGCACACACACTGCACACACACTGCTCATTGCTCACACTGCACACTGCACACAATTATTATATAGAAATAAACAGACAACTGCACTTTAACAGATGTATTTTGCCTGTACAACGTCTTGTGACTTTTGTTTCACAAAGTTAAGGGGGTGGGAAGTCATTGTGCTGTGGGGGTTGGGGGGGGTGGCGGGGCCCTGCGCTGCGGCTACGGCGGGCCCTGTACTGCGGCGGGGGGGGTTAGCGGTCTGTGTGTGTGAGTGCCTGTCTGTGTGTGTGTGTGTGAGTGCGCGAGTGCCTGCATGTGTGTGCGCGCATGTGTGTGTATGAGTGCGTGAGTGCCTGTGTGTGTGTGTGTGTGTGTGTGTGTGTGTGTGTGTATGTGTGTATGTATGAGTGCTCCAGCCCGAGTCCGTGGAGGGAGGGGGGGGGGGAGAGTAGCGGGTCCCTCCTGCAGCCAGTGGAGGGAGTGGGGGGAGAGTAGCAGCTCCCTCCTGCAGTCCGGGGAGGGGGGGGGGGGAGAGTAGCAGCTCCCTCCTGCAGTCTGGGGAGGGGGGGGAGAGTAGCAGCTCCCTCCTGCAGTCCGGGGAGGGGGGGGAGAGTAGCAGCTCCCTCCTGCAGTCCGGGGAGGGGGGGGAGAGTAGCAGCTCCCTCCTGCAGTCCGGGGAGGGGGGGGAGAGTAGCAGCTCCCTCCTGCAGTCCGGGGAGGGGGGGGGGAGAGTAGCGGGTCCCTCCTGCAGCCCGTGTAGGGAGGGGGGGGGGGGAGAGTAGCAGCTCCCTCCTGCAGTCCGTGGAGGGAGGGGGGGGGAGAGTAGCGGGTCCCTCCGCTCAAGCCACGCCCCCCCTCCCTGTCAAACCTCCCACCTCCCGCTCCGGCTCTTACACACACTTACACACACACTCAGACACTTACACACACTCACAGACACTTACACACACTTAGACACACTTAGACACTCACAGACACTCACACACACTTACACACACACTCAGACACTTACACACACTCACAGACACTTACACACACTTAGACACACTTACTCAGACACTTAGACACACTTAGACACTCACAGACACTCACAGACACTTACACACACTCAGACACTTACACACACTCACAGACACTTACACACACTTAGACACACTTACACACACTCACAGACACTCACACACACTTACACACACTTAGACACACTTAGACACTCACACACACTTACACACACTAACACACACACTCAGACACTTACACACACTCACAGACACTTACACACACTCACACCCACATACACACACCCATATACACACACACACTTTCTCTCCCATATATACATACACACACACACTCTCTCACTCTACACAGACGGGGGGTGGGGTCGGAGCAGAGGAAAGGCCGCGACCAGCACCACCACCCGCTCCCCCCCCTCCTCCCGCGCAGGCAGCGGGAGCGCCAGGGACAGCGGTGGGGAGAAGAAACCCCCCGCTACCACCTCCGTGCAGGCAGCGGGATCTGAGGTAAGCGGCGACCTGAGGGACATCCCCGCTCCCATCTCCTGCCCCGCGGCCTGTCCCGCGGTGACAGGGGGAAGCGGGGACAGGAGGGACATCCCCGCTCCCATCTCCTGCCCCGCGGCCTGTCCCGCGGTGACAGGGGGAAGCGGGGACAGGAGGGACATGCCCGCTCCCATCTCCTGCCCCGCGGCCTGTCCCGCGGTGACAGGGGGAAGCGGGGACAGGAGGGACATCCCCGCTCCCATCTCCTGCCCCGCGGCCTGTCCCGCGGTGACAGGGGGAAGCGGGGACAGGAGGGACATGCCCGCTCCCATCTCCTGCCCCGCGGGATGAATATGCGCTAAAGCGCGGCGGCCATTTTTTTTCCGCGACCCCGTTAGTAACGCGGTGGTCTCGGGGTGGACACCGAGACCCGCGTTATAACGGGGTTTAGCTGTATATGTCAATCGAGTGCAATCTGTGTTAAAATGTAATCCGCAACAAATACTCATCCATATTTTTGCACGGGCCTTATTCTGAATGCCGTGAAGCCTTTTCCCTGTGTTTATTTAGATTATTTTAGTCCTACGCATTTGAATGGAGTTGAACTGTCCTCCAGCACTGGGAAGCATCTTCGTAACACATTGAGTAAGAATCCAAATCCCATTTAGCTCTCGCTTTCCCACTATCCTTTTTTCCCCCTCCCCATGTGTCTTTTTCTCTGCCCACCATACCTTATCGCTTCCTCCATATAACTTCTCTCTCCCCTCCCCCCCCCTCACCCACCCACCCCCATGCCAGAGAAGAGTAGGTAGAGCGGCCTCAGTGAGGGAGGAGCAGCTGGGACTACTAGCCTTGGGGAAACAACGACTTATTATGGTGTTATTAACCAATTCAGCTTTCTTCTTCTTCCCCCCCCCCCCCCCCCCCGTTTAGATTCAAGAGGTGGTAGATTTTGAAAAGTTGGATGACTATGTTTCGGCTTTTGAAGGACACGATGTTGGATTCTGTTGCTTGGGAACTACTAAAGCAAAAGCAGGAGAGGTAAGACAATCGGGACGTATAAAGATCTGTTTATTCCCTGTTTGACCAGCCCAAATCTTTTTCTACTTAAAATACTCATACCAACAAAATACCGATTTTGTGTTTTTTTGTTTCCCATCAACATCACCTTCCGATCAGTGGCTTGTCCCGCTACAGGAAAAAAGGGGGGACAACTTCAAAAATACAGTCAACCTAGCTAGGGTTTATATATGGAATTTAAATAGATGTCAGACCTTTAATTACATGTGAATGTGTATAGGTCACGAGCATCACTTTACTATTTTGCGGTGTTGAAAATCAAAGGAGGGAGTTTGGGATGCATTTCAGATTTTACAATACTTTGCTGGTCTTGCTTAGTATCCCCAAGACACATACAGTATTACCGTTTGTTCTGTAATGCGCTTACCATACAGCTATTGATCATTATCATGGCAAACTTAAAGCTCTATTTACTTGTTTTCACTTGAATCAAAACCCCAGGCAACATTCCAAGTGTGGCTGGAAAATGACTGCCTCATATACAGTGAAAAAGCCGGACTCGTAGCTTAGTTTCATACAAAGAGACACCGTGAGATTTCCCAGCTGATGTGAGCTTTCATTGAAATGTATTTTGTGGCCATAACTATTAGTTAATGCTGAATAAAAGAGGCTTACTTACCGACTCAAAACCCATTTAAGAAGCCAATCGGCTTGAGAGCTCAGTGGATTTGTGAAATTGTTTAGGATTACTGATTTGCGCATACAACCATATTTCAACTTTGCCCAGGGAAACTGCAATGAAAAAGGTGTGGACACCTTGTCAAGCATTGCCCATTGAAAAGGGATGATAGGATAAGTGTGTGTGGGGGGGGAGCTCAGTTACAGCGTTGGTGCTTGTTCTTCAAGGAGAATTTGTCAGTTGTAAGCAAGCCTGGTGAATGGAAGGACGCCAGCTTCTGATGGCTGGGGGTAGCATTGAAGCGAGTTGGCTGACTAATCAGATTTGAAAAAAAAAATTCCATGGTATTTATGTCACTTTAATTTCCGACAAACAATTGGAGATGACAGCACTCTATTAAGAAGGGCTTGATGCAGAACTAAAGCCAAATAAATTAGGGTCTCACTTTAATCAAATTATCCCTTAACTGGCCGTGGGTTTTATTGGAATGCAGCTTGGGTGCTGATACTTTTCATTGGCGGGTGTTGAAAAGCTGCAGAAATGGAAGGATTTGTAGCAGCGAGGAGTATTGGTGGTTGGAGAAAATACTACTATAGTACTATTTTCATTATTAGTGACTTGACTTTATTGAATTTCCATCTCGTTCTTGAAAAGGAGTATTATTTAAAAAAAAAAAAAATGGTTATGAGACATTGGAGAAAGCTGTCAAAAGTTAGTATTCTAGTTGGACTGTGGTTTTGTCTTTTTCTAGAAGAAAAATAAAATACTAGTGTGTAATATCTTAACCCGTACATTTTGCAGGGCGTTTATAAATGCAATATAGTTGTGAGCATTAGATATCCTGAAAAAAAAATAAGTTGGGTATTAGATGGAAAAAAAACAAACAATTTTATTCTACAACTATTTGAATAGTCCGAGGATAAGCGATAAAAACAACAGTGTAAGAGACATGTGCAAATGTACAACCAGGGAGACATATTTGGGGAAAATAAACAATGGCTTTTATTCAGCCCGTAGCTTTAAGCAATACAGTTTAAAGGAAGCACACAAATAAACAAACATCCTATCCCTGTGTAAGGGCTAACTCACTTTCCCAGTCCCTATCTGCAGGGCTGGGAGGATAGGCGTCTTGACAACCTGTGTCCCCAAAGTCCAGAGACGTACCTGTAAGCAGGGGGCTCTTTATGTCAGTCTCTGGGTTGTGTCCGTTGGGGGGGGAGGGACCCTCTGGCAGGTTCCAGTATCCACTGCGTCCTGGAATAGAGGGTCTGGATTTAGGGTTGTCTTGCGGGCAGCACAGTCCTTCTGTGCTCAAGACAACTGTTCCTGTGAGTCTCTTCTGGCAACACAGTACCTCTGTGCTCCAAGAGATCCCCTGCAGTTTTTGTAGGAGGCTTTTCTACCTGTCTGATGGGCCAGGTGGAGACTGGGGAGGCTAATTGGCTCTAGCTGCAATTAACCAGCTCCCTGCTGGACTCATCAGCCAGATACAGGTTTCCTATTTGGAGCCCTATCTAAACAGTCCAAGTGTCATAAGCAGGTGGATTATTCTTCACGTCACTCCACGAAAGCAACGCACATACTGTCTGTGAGAACAACTAAGGGGCCATAAAAGCACCGTCCCTCCAAATAATTTGGCGAAAACGCACAAAGTAGAAGGGTTAGAATATACATCATCCTTCTTATTTTTCCTGTGCTACCTTTTTTTTTTAGGCAGGTTTCATCCGTGTAGATCATGACTATGTTCTGAAGTCGGCGCAGTTGGCAAAAGCTGGCGGGTGCGCACACTTCAACTTGGAATCGTCCAACGGCGCAAACAAGGAAAGCAGCTTTCTGTACCTGAAGGTTAAGGTCAGTAGTGAGTGCTTGTGCTTCTTGCTGTAGGGTGGACACTGCTCGCTGCTGATATGTTGACAACCGTTAGTCACTGGTGGGCCGGTTTAAAAAAAAAGAAGCAAAGCAGCTGCAAATGTAATGAGCTTAAAACTGAGAGAGTGAGGACAAGACCTTGTTTGATAGACTCAATCACACATAGAGTGGAGGATTTACCTTGGGTCGCGTCCATAGTAGAACGCGCTAGCTTCCGCGCTCCTCCGTGACCCGGCGTCGCACTGCAAATACAAACTTGTTTGTATTGCTAAGCACCTCTCTCCCTGTAACGCATGTGCAGGTGCACTATGCGCATGTGCATTGGCGTCCTAGTGTTTGTTTCGGCGCGAGCTGCACTATGGATGCGGCCTTAGGCACTTACCTGATGCTGTGCTCCTCCTTCGTGCCGCCCTCCTGCTTCTTCAGCGTCTCGTTGCCACGGGAACGTGATGTCGCACAACGTCACATTGACATGGCAATGCGACGACATGTGACGTCTCGGCGTCATTTGTTGCTGAAGAAGGAGAGTGGCACGGAGGAGAAGATAAGAATTGTACAGGAGCCCCACGCTCTCCCCCCAGCAACCAGTGGGGAGGAGAGCAGGGCTTCTGTATATGGGGAAAAAAGGGGGAAATTTTCCGTCCCAAAATGTTGCCGCCCGGGCCTATCGGACCTAATGAGAAATCCGCCACTGCATAGTATATAGCAGGGGCACGCAAACTTTTTTTTGCAGCGGCCCCTCTGCCTCTTCACCTCCGATGGTGCGCCCGCCCCCCCCCCCCCCTTACCTCGCGCGGCGTCAAATGATGCTGCGGGGTCATGTCACGTGACCCGCTACATCATTTGACGCGTGTGACGTCACATAACCACGCTGCGTCATTTTATGTTGCGTTGCCATGGACACCGAGTCCTGATGCCGGCAGAGACAAGGTAAGTTTAGAGTTGCAGGGGCCTCACGCGATCCCCCGGCATTTCATTTAAATGCCTTGGGGGGAAGAGCACGGGGCCCCTGCAACACCGTGCCCCCCTAGGAAAATCTCACGCCCCCCACTTTGCACACCGCTGGTATATGGTACAGGCTAGTAGTATAACAATTGTATAAATATATCTATTCCTATATTTTCTGTGACTACAGCAGTGTTTTTCAGAGATGTTGGTCACGGAATAAACATTTGCACATGTTTATTGTAAGTATATGGGAAACCGTGGCAGGCCATTGTAAATAACCAGGGCTTTTCAACTGGTTCGCCAAAGAGGCTCGATCACAAAACATTTGGGAGTGGAAGGGACGCAAGCTTATTGTAATGTCACTTTAGATACATTTAAAGACTTAAAAAGTATTATATCAACATTTTGCCAGCATTTATACGACGTGCACCATATATATTTACATTACCTTAACTTACAATAGAGTATCAGGGTGGAAACATTGCACTTAGCTGACTAAGCATCTGAGAGGAAATTAGCAAGAGCAGAGTCCACAGTCCCTTCCCAGGCTACATTTGGCCTGCGGGCCGCCATTTTAGGAGCCTTGATATAAATAGTTCATATTCTTTCTGTTGACATGTCTTTCTTTTAAATTAGGGTCAAGTTGAAGCTGAAGTAGAAGAACTGGGCTTTGACCGGTATACAATCTTCAGACCTGCGTACGTGATAAGTATAATGCTGCCAAGAATTCAGAACTAGAACTCATTTAATTATACAGAAGTTTGCATCATCATTTATCTCTACTGAGCATTCACAGCCTGTTTTAATTCATGATAATTATAATAATAATAGGTTAGGGTTTGCTTAAGGCACAGAATCACTTTTAGAACTGTATACTCTCGTTCTACTTCTTTATAATGTTCTATATGTCACTAAAATAATAATCGTTTCCTATAGACAGAAAATCAGATAAATCTTCGAAGGGCTTGATTTTTATCTGTAATCTGGTAGTGAGAAAAGGTGCAAATTAAATGTATTATTAATAAATATATATACACACACATACATACACACATATACACAGATAGGTTGTACGAAAGTGAACATCAGAACCATCCGACGGAGGAGAATGAGACCCTGGAACTGGAGCCAGATATAATGGAGGAAGAAGTCATTTGGGCAATGAAGCAATTGGCCAACCGAAAAGCCCCAGGAATCGACGGCACACCAGCAGAATTGCTCAAGCCCATACCACCGGCAGCATTAACAGCGTTATGTCAACGCATATGGAGCACGTGCGAGTGGCCGAAAGAATGGAAAAGAGCAGTATTCATCCCAATTCCGAAGAAGGGTGACACGAAGGGTTGCTCGAATTACCGCCCCATAGCCTTGATACCACACGCAAGCAAAATCCTTCTGAAGATTATCCAACAACGCTTGAGTACAAGCCTCGATGGGGAAATGCCAGATGTGCAAGCTGGCTTCAGGAAAGGCAGAGCCACTCGTGATCACATTGCCAACCTTCGATGGATTATGGAAAAAAACAGGGAGTATCAGAAAGATCTCTACATGTGTTTCATCGATTATTCGAAGGCGTTTGATGTACAGTAATTGAGCACAACCAGCTCTGGACCTGCCTGAAGGAAAGAGGCACACCACCACACCTGACCGAACTCCTAAGATCACTCTATCAAGATCAAGAAGCTACAGTCCGAACGCCATACGGAGACGCGGATTGGTTCAAGATCGGAAAGGGCACACGCCAAGGATGCATCCTATCACCAGCAGCTTTCAACATGTATGCAGAAGCTGTCATGCGGCGAGGTGGCCTGGATGAGCCCAAGATTGGCGTGAAAATAGGCGGCAGAAACATCAACAACCTCCGATACGCCGACGATACCACCCTGCTGGCTGAAAATCCTACTTTGGTCACATCATGCGAAACAAGTCGCTTGAGAAGGACGTCATGCTTGGAATGATCGGTGGCAAAAGAGTAAGAGGCCGCCCAAGAACTCGCTGGCTAGATACCATCAAGAAAGATACTGGACTGAACATAGCAGAATTGAAAGAAACCGTGAGAGATCGGAAGACATGGAGCGCACTGATCCATAGAGTGGCCGAGAGTCGTACTCGACTGAACGGATAAGGAAGGACATACACACTTCCTGCGTTCTTTTTGGTCTCTTGTAAGGTATCATGAGGGCAAATCTACATGTGCCACTGGTATGACAAATTATACCTTTATGTTTGTATTTAAAGTGGGCAGCTGTACAATTAGGAATTAAAAATAGGAATAATAAAACATTTACATACAGAGAGCTATAAATAATCAAACTCATTAGGGATGATGATCTATGGATGTTTAATGATTAACCTATACATATATTTGTAAATGAAACTATGTAAATGCTCATGCACTGTTTTAAACAGATATTTGTTCATAATAAAAGTGCCTTCAGTCCTCTTATTACAATTTCTTAATGAGATTCTGCTTGTATTTAATCTAGTGTTCTGCTGTGTGACAGAAAAGAGTCCCGTCCTTCGGAATGGGTAGCACGGAAGATGATGGCTCCAATAGCCTACATGTTTCCATCTGCTTTCTCGGTGCCTATTACAACCCTGGTTAAAGCAATGGTAAACAATGCAGTGCTACAAAATGACAAGAAGGTGGAGCTGCTAGAGAACAAGGCTATCCACATGTTGGGAAAGATGGGAGAAACGAAGAAGTCGTGAAGTGCATGTTGTCTCCATGTTAAAGTCACGAAGCCTCCATGTTGTTTTGCATTTAACACGCTCACAAAGCCCTTTGTTGTTAGGGCAACTTACAACTTATTAGAAGCCCAATATTTCAACAATGGCGTTTATAAATACCACCACAAAGGGCAGCTGCTTTTAAAAGGGACTTCATTTTTTTTTTCATGTAATTTTTATTGAAATTAATTAAAACAAAAAACACAGGCGTTGCACGGAAAATTAAAAGGAAATGACTTCAATGCATAATACCAATGTTAGACAAAGTAATATGAATTGGTGTTTTATATAAACTGTTCTACATAAATGAAAGATCCCATCAACCTTTAATATGTTGAAAAAGACGCCATTTAATTAGTAGTGTTTTTAACCTGTTGGCTGCCAAAAAGGCATGAAGCTCTTGGCTACAATACTTTCCAGACTTCTATCAGTGGAAGGGTTAATATGCTTCCTAACCAATCTGGCCTTTTTCTTAATGCTGTTCCTGTATCTTTCGCTATTGTATAAGTGCCTTAATTGTCTTGTAGTTGTTTATTGCCACGGATTTATCATTTCTGGCAAAGTGACCTCTGCACTGACCAACCTTTTGACGTTTTGCAGGTAGTGAAATATCACAGTGTTTTCATATATAGACAATATAGATCAAAGGCAGTTTTATTGCAGAAAGAAAATGTTATTTTACAGCTTTGATTTGTATGCGAATGTAGACTTGTGACTGTGCATTAAGGATGATTTTGAATGTTAAAATGAATGCTAATAAATGCATTCTGAACATGATCTCGCATTTTTGTTTTGTTTTTTGTTTTTTACCCCCCTTGCAAATTGGTGATCGGGTACAAAGGAGGAACCGGAAGAGTTAGGCAGTTGATGCAGGGCACACATATCATGGGATTTAGACATAATAACCAGCAAGCTTGTTTAAGGGAGATTTGGAATAAAAATGCAGGATGAGAGAATAATTTTCAGCAAAAAAATCTTTTTTTCCCGTTCAGCTAAAAATCAGAGTCACCTTGATAAATAGGGAGTTGGTACGTACTTGTCACGAACGGCACACCTGTGTGCACGTGACTTGTATATTTGACTAGAGTTAAAGAGGCAGTCCAAGGTGCAATTTTTATTTTTTTAACATAGGGTTGAAGCCGTGGATCTCCGGAGCTGAACCTCATTAATTTCAGCTGTGGCGACCAGAGATACAGACTTATGTAGGGGGTGCCCGTAGCCGCTGCACTTGGCTAGCAGGATTCATGTAATGAGTTTCAAAGCTCACACTCCCTGCGGGCCAATAGGAAGCCGTGATGTCATCAGGTTCAGTTTCCTATTGGCCCACGTGATACGGGAGCTTTAATCTTTCAACTTTAAGCTTTAAACGTTGCCTGATACCGGCACCCACTTTGGCTTGGATTGCACCTTTAATACATGCAGCTATCTAGCGGGCATATTTTTCACCTACGCATGGTCCCTCAAATTAATAATATTCCCCCTCAATCCATCACCATATATATCTTTACTCGCCGCCACCACCGCCAACGAGATATCAGATATCACTTTGGTCCCTGTGTACTAAAGAAAATATGCACTTAACACACAAAAAATCTGTTATAGCAAAACATGTCTGAAAATATAAACACGCTTCAAAACGTGCAGAGTTCAATTAGAGCCCAAAGTCATCCCTTATTAAAGTTTAGCTTTTATACAAAAATAGTACAGTGCTTAGATCACAGAAAAAGATTATTAAAAAAATATACAGTACAATAAATGCAGACTGGTTCATCAAATAAAAGGGAGTCAAATAGTTTTATCGAATTACGTTACCGCATAACATCATTAAATTACTTCAGAGAGGGCTTGAAGTTGAGAATATGGAAATCCATGTGTGTAATAGACAAAACACACCCCTTTATGTTGAATTTTTCATTTCATAACTCAATTGCAGTGTCTTTATCCTAAAACTCCTTTAATTGAAAACAAGATAAGCTCACCTTATGGACAAATCCTTACCCCCAGGGGTGGATTGTACTATCAGGCAATCGGGCTTGCCCCGGTGGGCCTGTTCTGCAGCTCCCAAACAGTGGCGGCCAGCAGCTCCCCAGTTCCCCATGCAACAGCCTGGCGGTCATTGCAACCCTTTTCTTGGGTCCAACTTCCGCCCGACCGTAGCAGGGAGCTGCGGTGTCCCCGGACTGGCACAGGACCAGAGCAGCATTGAGGAGACCTCATTCCAAGGTAAGATTTGTGTGTGTGTGTGTGTGTTAACACTTCTGGACACTTTCTGGACAAGCTATCAGCCTATCTGAACAAGCTCTCTCTACCACCCAGGGTTGCCACCTCTCCGGGATTGTCCCAGAGACTTCGGGTTCTTACCTCCGGGCTACGGGTTTAGCCTGTCAGTCTCCGGGTGGCGGCGTGGTGCGGCGGCGTCCCTGGCATTCTCCGGTATTCCCCTGCGATTCCCCCTCCAACTGCAGTGAACATGGCTGTGCGGCATCAAACGTTGCTGCGTTGCAAAGGCAACGGGACGCTACGTGATGTCATGACACTACGCTGCATTACGTTAACATGGCAAGATATAATTGTCGTTGTCGGTATAACTGCCCAGGACATACTTGGAAACGAGAGGTAACTCTCAGTGTATTATTTCCTGGTAAAACATTTTATAAATAAAAAAAAAAAATATCACAATGTAGATAATAGGAGTTTGGTATAGAATTTTCTGTGGCGTGCGGCGGTGACACGACTTTCATTTTGTTTAATACATGACTGCGGAAGGTCACCAGTTGCAGAAAGTAACCCCCTTTATGACAAGCATAATTATTATTATTTTAAATCCTCTTGAAAGTCAGAATGATTTCTTCCCTGAGAGGGAAAGTGATGCTTGTTACTTGTGGGGGATATATCTGAGAATTACATGATTTATTCCCTGAGAGTGGTGATTGTTACTTGTGGGGGGTATCAGAGCATTACATGATGTATTCAATGAGAGTGGCGATTGTTACTTGTGGGGGGTATCAGAGTATTACATGATGTATTCAATGAGAATGGTGATTGTTACTTGTGGGGGGTATCAGAGCATTACTGGCTCCTGTTGAGCACTGAAAGCGTGAAGACAACACAGCAGTATACACAAACCAGGAAACAGCCAGCCTGGTTACTATAGCAACCGGCATGGCACTGATGGCTGGTCACGTGATGGGGGTGTGGTTATATCGCTGACAGACTGTGAACCGGAAGTTTTCGGGGGGTGTTTCCAACATGGCGCAGCGCACAGGTACACACGTGTGTAAGTGGCAGATAACAGTGTATTCTCTATATAGATATATAGAGCCCTGCATGGGTAGCAAAGAAGCCTAGTGGTGGTGTTCGGGGGGTACAACGTGAAGGATGACAGGCAGGGATTTACCCAGAGTGCAGGAGCCCATATAATGTGCCGAAGATCAATGTGCCAGTGAATGGATGTTATTCTGAGACGAGACAGAGAGAGACGAGACAGAGAGAGACGAGACAGAGAGAGACGAGACAGAGAGAGACAGGGAGACAGAGAGACAGGGAGACAGGGAGACAGAGAGACAGAGAGACAGGGAGACAGAGAGACAGAGAGACAGAGAACCGATGTCAAGATCAGTGTGAGATTTGATATGTTTAAATGTGATTCATGCGAGTCCTGTTGTCCATTTATCTTTAGAGGAATTTAGAAGTTATGTTTTGCCTCACTGCTGGTTTCGATGGTTCTGTGTTTGCATAATTAAATATAACCCCTTTCTCCTGTCCCCGATTTCAATGATAACTAATATTTGCTAAACATGCCTCATTTTAAATCTAATAGTCTTTGAATTCGTTTTAAGGATGTAACCCATACAACACTACAAAGGTATCCTGCTTAACAGCAATGGGCTTTGTCTTTCTTTCCCAGCAGTTTATTTGTTTTTGGTGATGTCACAGAATATGCCCCCAATGGCCCTAAATTCGTTTTTTGAATGGTTACAGCCCCAGATACAGTAGAAACACAACCCTATAGGTGTTTTACAAATTATTGAGACTTCAGCACATTGCTGGGCACAATGCAGCCATGGAAAGATGTGGTATTTTGTTTAACCATGACTAAAATTGATTTTATTTACTTAATATTTTGTCAGCTCTGGGGGAGGAAGACTATGATGATACGCCATATTTTTCGGACAGCGGCGATGATGCAGCATGGGAGGATGATGAACCAAATCCTATAGCAGCGGTTCTGTGTCTGTTTTGCGAAAGGTATGTTGTTCTTAGCCATGTTATTAGCCGGACTCTCCTATTGCCAGTTTACCGACTATGTAAACGATCCCCTCACGTTTCACTGTACAATTTCACACATTACAAACATGCAAACAAAAACATTTATAGAAGCACGCACATTTTAAATAACACAAGATGACAATACATAGTATGTCAAAATCTTGACTACGTGTGGATTATTTTCTATTGGTTTAGGATACATGGTTAGTTAGTGGACAGGATGTACCATATCCCCTGTCAATTTCCTCTAGGTGTAATCTGTAGCCCAAATACAGGTCTACAGAACTCCTGGGAGATTATCATTGCTCAGTTTTAAATCGTTTTTGCTGTTTCTGCAGGTTATACCATTCCGCTGAAGAGACGTTTTCCCATTGCAAATCTGAGCATCAGTTTAATATCGGCACCGTATTTAATAAGTATGGTAAGTTAAATCTTGTTTAAATTTTGGGCATTCCAAAAGTTTATTTGCAAAACACACTACCCTTTTCTTATGTATTGAAAATATATTGTTGTGATCTGTTTGGTAGACTGAACTAGGAAACATCTTGTACTTGGACAGGATTGTTAGTTCATAATAGTTTGAACAGTCCATGTGGCAGTGTTACATTTCCACATCATTTGGCAAAACATAATTGCTCATTAATATTATCTTAAGTTTTTTTTGTTTGTTTTTTAAATTAGCTGTTTTGAATGTTATAAACGAAGAAGTATCCAGACACTCTAGTGGTCTCAGTGACATGGAAAATGCATTTATTAAATAAGGATCAACGTTTCGGTCCCACCTCGGACCTTTGCCAAATTTCGATCCTGATGTAATTAACAGATTTTATATTTCCCTAAGACCACTGGAGTGCTTGGATATCTTTTTGGTCACTGTACAGGAGTTCTCACTGGATTCATGAGCAGATCACCTCTCTGCTGACGACACACAAATATACTTTTCAACACCCGACCTTACACCTGCTGTACAAACCAAAGTTTCTGAATGTCTCTGCTATATCATCCTGGATGGCCCTCCGCCGCCTTAAACTCAATATGGCTAAAACAGAGCTCCTCATACTTCCTCCCAAACCTGGCCCTACTACCTCCTTCCACATTACTGTTTGAACTACGATCATTCACCCAGTAGCCCAAGCACGCTGCCTAGGGGTCACACTCGACTCCTCTCTCACATTCGCCCCTCACATTCAAAACATTTCTAAAACTTGTCGCTTTTTCCTCCGCAATATAACAAAGATACGCCCTTTCCTCTGTTGCTCGACTGCTAAAACTCTGACTCAGGCCCTCATTCTCTCCCGTCTTGATTACTGTAACCTCCTGCTGTCCGGCCTTCCTGCCCCTCACCTGTCTCCCCTACAATCTATCCTAATCGCTGCTGCCAGAATCGCTCTACTATTTCCTAGATCTGTCTCGGCATCTCCCCTCGTGAAATCCGTCTCCTGGCTTCCGATCAAATCCCGCATCTCACACTCCATTTTTCTCATCACTTTTAAAGCTTTACACTCTTCTGCCCCTCCTTACATCTCAGCCCTAATTTCTAATTATGCACCACAAAGACTCCTGCGTTCTACTCAAGGATGTCTTCTTTCTACCCCCTTTGTATCTAAAGCCCTCTCCGGCCTTAAACCTTTTTCACTGACTGCCCCACACCTCTGGAATGCCCTTCCCCTCAGTACCCGACTAGCACCCTCTCTATTCACCTTTAAGACCCAACTTAAGACACACTTGCTTAAAGAAGCATATGAATAGCACTGTGGCTATTCTGAACACATGATACATAAAGCTTGGCCCTCTGCAGACGCACTTACCAGAACTCCCTCCTACTGTCTCTGTACGTTTTCCCTACCTACCAATTAGACTGTAAGCTCCTCGGGGCAGGGACTCCTCTTCCTTAATGTTACTTTTATGTCTAAAGCACTTATTCCCATGATCTGTTATTTATATTATCTGTTATTTATTTGATTACCACGTGTATTACTACTGTGAAGCGCTATGTACATTAATGGCGCTATATAAATAAAGACATATACTACAACAACAGGGAGAAGGAGCGGCTCAGTGAATAAAGGCACTGACTGATAACAATGACACTGAGTTTGAATCAGGGGAGCCTGATTCAATTCCCGGTGTCGGCTCCTTGTGACCTTGGGCAAGTCACTTTATCTCCCTGTGCCTCAGGCATCAAAAACATAGATTGTAAGCTCATTTGTACACTGTAATTGGGAAGCGTTGAGTTGGGAGAAAAGTGCTATATGAAATAAAGTTGTTATTAACAATACCGCAAGTTCTAATTTTCCAGGTCATAAACTTAGACGTAACAGCAAAGCAGTGTGTGTGTGTGTGTGTGTGTGTGTGTGTGTGTGTGTGTGTGTGTGTGTGTGTGTGTGTGTGTGTGTGTGTGTGTGTGTGTGTGTGTGTGTGTGTGTGTGTGTGTAAAAGGGTTATTAATTGGTGCTTCTTGCTGACAGCCCATGCATAGGAACAAGACAATGTTGCAGAGAAATAGAGCAAACACAGGTAGTATGTATAATATTCTGAATTTAACACATGATCCAAAAAGGTACAGAAAATGGCAACGTATTGATCTTATAGGGACCAAAAAAAAGCGCCATTTTGGGGGCTTTTAAAGTTATAGCTGTAATGTGGAAAGAAAGAAAAAGAAAAAAAAACCTTCACACTATTGGCAAGATCATGCAGTAGTTAATTAGATACATGTTCTATGCTTTTAAGTAGGTGATTGCGTACCATTTAATTTGCACAGAGGTTATTGGGGAGGGTAATCGGCTAATGGCTACAAAATAGGGGTAAGCATGCCTCATACATTGCAATATCCACTTTTGGTTTAATTTTGTTACATACTGTAGCACTTGTGTGTGTATATGAGAGAGCCCATTAACAGCCTGGGAGCAATTGTTCTGTGCTACACATCCCGCACATCACACTGCAGATCTCTTTTGAGTGCACATTTGAAATATAATGTACTAATTATATACTTTTTTTTTTTTTTAAGGACTTGACTTCTATGGATTCATTAAACTCATTAACTTTATTAGATCTACCGTAAGTAAACATGCTTGGTTTATAACTGCCCTAAATTTACATTTATTTTGATGAAACGGATGATCTAATTTTGCGTGCACTGTTCCCTAAAACTGGGGTGCGCAAACTTTTAAGTCTGCGCCCCCTGCCTGCTCTCCCCCCCCTGCTCGCATCCCCCCCCCCCCCTTTACCTGGTGTCCGGCATCTTCTGACGTCACGTGATGCCGCATTGCCATGGCGACGCATCGCTGGAAGCCACTGGAGACCAGATAAGGGATGTTAGAGGCCTCGCGCTCGCTCCCCGGCATTTAATTTAAATGCCTTGGGGAAGAGCGTTGGGCCACTGTAACCTCTGCGCCCCTCCCCCTTCCCTGTTCCCTCCCCCCTCCCAGTTTGCGCACCCCTGCCCCAATAGATGTGAATCCTGTCGCCTTCACAATAACATTGTCACCCTGTGTGTATAGGGATGTACGGCTGAGTCTTTGCGTTCTGTATGCAGCCCCCTTCCTTGGGATGAAGAAGAATACTTGAAGCCAGTTTTAAAGGACGATCCATTGCTTCAGTTTGGTAAGCGTTTCTTAACATTGTCATTTGCTATAGGGATCTCTTATTTAAGCATTTTCATAAGTGAGAAGAAAAGGTGCACACAATGCGCACCAGGGATTAACAAAGTGTCATTTATTAATAAAAATATTACTGAGGGGATCCAACTCCACCTCAGTTGCAATGGTTATACAGCTAGGTTCAGTTTCAATAAACGTGAACCCTAGGATACATATATTTAATCTAAATCCATGAATAGCATAACACACAATAAAAACAATAAGACAGAATTACACAAATTAAAACAGAACAGTCAATCCTGAGTAGTGTATAGTGAAACACCAATTGAGGACTGTCTAGAGCTGGCAGGGGGAGACGGACCTCAATTGGTGTTTCACTATACACTACTCAGGATTAACTGTTCTGTTTTGGGCCCCCAGCAGGTCAGGTTTTAAGGATATCCCTGCTTCAGCACAGGTGGCTCATGTTTCAGTAAATGACAGGGGGGAGAAAGTACTTGCAATTTAATAAAGTTCTGCATTATGCTCCACTCTGTTAATCACTTCTGCTAACACAGCTTCTTCAGAGCTGACTGTGGGTAAAATAAATTGTGCTACAGAGAAAATCGCTGGTGAGCGGGGCCGTACATATTTCTCCCCAGAAATCTGTTTCTTGTATTAAGCTGCGAACGGCAAATAATTAGATTGTGAAGCCACCATGAAATAGATTCCGAGCCCCCAATTTCGTGATTTGAGGATCCCATTACGGAGGCGCCCGTTTCAATTAAATATCCAATTGCTTTAAAAATGTCTGCTTTGTGTAAGTTAAGATGATGAAGGCTTCTGCTAGTGAATGACTGTTCATGGTTTGAAAGTCACCGGTGGGATCAAATCACAATTTTGTCAGTTTGTTTTGTTTCATTACACTATATTTTACTTGAAACAATAATTACTGCCCAGTTCTAAAACTGATTTGCTTCTGGTGCTGACGGATCGAGCAATCTGTTGACGGAATAAAAAAGAAAGCATGCTAGATATTGCAGGTATTCAGGAGTGTCTTAAAGCAGCGGTGGCCAACTCCAGTCCTCAAGGGCCACCAACAGGTCTGGTTTTAAATATCACTGCTATAGCACAGGTGGCTCAATCATTGACTATACCCCCTGTGCTGAAGCAGGGATGTATGTAAAACCTGACCGGTTGGTGGCCCTTGAGGACTGGAATTGGCAACCCCTGTCCTAAAGCCTATTTATTGCTTAATCTGCACACTTTTTAGGCCTCCCACCAAACAGGGATAACTCTCTTCCCAACTCTTTTTAACAACTCTGAATTACATTTTTAATGTATTATAATGTAACAAGCGTTTTTTGTTTCTATAGCACCCATTTACAAAGTCACTTCCTCTTCTGAGACGGGCTCTGGCACACCCCTTTTTGGAGCCCTGCCCTCTATCTCGCAGTGCACCAATTGTATCTAGTGACTGCCTGGTCACATGATCTTCCCCACAGAACTTTGCATCGTTGGTCCTTTTCTGCTGCACTGACAGCCATTTAGTGAACCCCCGAGCCGAATATTCGCCGATCGATCACAGGGGAACGGATCGATTTGGCAACTTAGCTAATTACTTATTGTGTGAATTGTATTGATGTACATTTTAAGGGGGAAAACAATTAAATAAAACAAAAACGGCAGCTTGGACTGCTGCTTTAAGGGGGTCTCATCTGGGCCATTGATATATATTTTTTAACGCAAATCTGACACTTATAAGTATTTATAATTTGTTTTAAAGTGAGGCTCGGGAGGGGTGTGATTTTCCTATGGCCGTTCCCTTATGAGATTTCTCTGTGTGGTCAGCAAGCGCTTGTAGTGCCAGAGTCCCCCCTCCCCACATCTTATTGGCTCTCTGATGAGGGCAAAGAAAACATTTGATTGGCAAACTCTTCTCCATTCAGAAGCCCCTAAGAAATTCAACTGGCCGACTATGTGGGATTGCACCTATAAGGGGCCGTTTTCTTGAGCACCAACTCAGGATGCCAGATATGTTGGTGTGGCATTTCAGATGGGCAGAAGCAATTTGCATTTGTGGGACAAAAAAGAAGCTCTGGCCTCTAGGACAGGATTGTTATACAGTCGCACTGCAAAACAATGAAAGGGCTGTAAATTAGGATGGGAAATGTGCACGGTTTAGAAGTATAATTTAGTCTAGGGGTTCCCAAATTGGCATAAATAACATTAGCTGTAGACAAAGTCCTAGAAACTGGTGTTCCATACAGCTGTGACTGGAAAGTCTCTGGTTGCTTGGGAGGGAAGGGCAAAATCATACTAAGGTTAAACTGCAATATGTACCTGAAATAATGGGTATAAAGCCATGCAACAGTCGCAGAGGCGAAGGCTGCATTTGAATGGAAGTACAGGGAAGCCCAGGAAACCATCAGGCAGACACGTGATGAAAAGGAAGCCCAGTTCCAATAGGAGAAGAGTGAACCACGCTGGGTCAGAACCCAAGCCTAATAGTGTAGGACTGAGCTCGGTTGCCAGCAGGTATTTTATGACCACGGGGCAGTAGCCAATTAGTGTCGATTGGCTACCGGTGGAACAGAGCAGGCAGAGATTACTGAATAGTCAAAGGAGTAATGGAGCTAGCCAGCTTCTAATGTCCCTCAAGGCAGGTTCTCTGCTTCTGAAGACTGTGGCTGTAGGTTCAACTTCTCAGGGGTCAGACAAGTGAGTATGTTTCCGACTAACTTTTTATATGTATACATCCAATATACTTTAAGACAAGTGCAGCGCGCTAGTGTCCAAGTGGTTATAATGTTGCTACAAAATTAGTTTTGCTTTTGTATATGCAGCACACTATTTTCGTATTATTTGAGGCGTGAGCAGCATGGTTAAGCCGCAGAACTTGGTGCACAACCAGTCTGGGTTCTATACAGTACTTACCTTCTGCTATCAACACTGCTCAGTTCTGACTTGCGCAATGAATCAGCTTTGTGCCCTTCAGCCACTTTAGAGGGGAGGTTGAACTTGATGGACATGTCTTTTATTTCCCCCCAGCCTCCTCTACTATTCAACTATGACATGAATGCTTCTGACGTATGATTGCATATAAAAGGGGAATTTTACAGTATGGAAGAAGGACAGAATATTCTCACTTTGTGTATTGATTGCCGTTTTTCAGTGCTGGTTGTGCAAGAAATGGGCTACAAACCTTAGTCCCTGACAAGCTTTTCATGTGTCTTATGCGGCTGGCAGGGCAATATAGGATATAGGGAGAAGGAGCGGCTCAGTGAGTAAAGACACTGACTGGCACTGAGTTTGGAGCAGGTCATTGACTGAGACACCTGTGCTGAAGCGGGGAAATATCCATAAAGCCTGACCTGTTTGTTGGTGGCCCTTGAGGACTGGAGTTGGCCACTCCTGGGATATATGTTACCCTCAAATAATCCCTCTCCCCGCCGCCCCCCTTTTCATCTGTCTGGTTATTGATGGTAGTGCATCTCCAATAACCACCACTGTGGGAAGCATACTCTTATTTTCCTCACTGATGACCAGTTTTCGTATCTGTCTCTTTTCTGTATTAGATGTGGATGATCTTGAAGTAAGCGGCGACGCGCTTCAGAACGCAAGCTCCGGTGATGACCTGTCTCTCTCTGATCGCGTGAAGCTTGCGGAGAGCAGAGCTCAGGCTGCCGAGGCCAATTTAGCCTTGGCCCTGGAAGACCTTCACAAAATGAGGTATATAATCCAACATGCGTGGCCAACAGCAGTCCTCAAGGGCCACCGTCAGGTTTTAAGGCTGTCCCTGCTTCAGCACAGGTGGCCCAGTCAATGAAAGGCACTGGTTGAGCCACCTATGCTGAAGCAGAGATATCCTTAAAACCTGACCTGTTGCTGGCCCTTGAAGACCGGAGTTGGTTACTGCTGATCCAGCGTTTACCAGTAATTGACCTGTGTAGGATGCTTTTGAAACGAATGGGTTAATTGCGCAGGCTTGTCATCTCTATCCTTCCTTTTCAATGCCTTTTTATTCTGATCTCTGCCTCCTAATTTTAAGGAACATATATACTTCTGCAGAGCAATTAACACTTTGATCGCTGGCGGTCTCTCCATTGCCGGAAGGGTTTTCCGCTCCACGCCCTGGAAATAAAGGGCCCTTTGCAAGGCGTCTCGGGCTTCCAACACACCGAGACATTTAAACTTCTCTAGGACCAATACAGCACATGTCCAGTAGAGGGAGCTGTCGTTTGTTAGAGGTGCCCCCTGTGTAATAGAAGTTAGAAGAGATGGAATCTTTCACATCCCAGCTGTACTTTTTTTCCCCCCTCTTATTTCATTTCCACGGGTCAGCGAGCCTGTCTCAAGGGTATGTTTGAAATTGATTGCAGACACCTCGCGCAGGATTTTGTGATGAACGCAGATGTCGGGACGGGCTCCTCTTCTTCATCTGGCGCCATAGCAGACCTGCGCGAGGATGAGGGTGGCGTGTACTTCAGCTCCTATGGGCATTTTGGGATCCACGAGGAGATGCTGAAGGTTAGGAGGCGAACACCTGAGCTGGCGGCTCTGATTCTATGGGGGGGGGTTCATTAAAATATCGATCGGGGGGCCCGATGGCACGGCGACTCCCATTGATGTCAATTGAATTTCTTTTCCAGTAGTGCGGTGATCGGCACTATTGCAGTTGAATAAAACCTCCCTGTATCCATATGCAGGGGTGCAGCTTCCTTGTACTGGAGACGCTATTGGTCTCATTCATGGGGAGGACGTCTTCTCTAGCACTGGGAAGCGGTCTCACAGTATACTGAATAAGGGCCTAAATGGGGACGTCGCGACATATTTTGGAATTTCAATAAAGTCAAAGCATATAGCCATTTAACCCCCCCCTCCCCTCATCGCTCATGATTTAAGATATGTCAGAGCAGCAAGAGATGCAGCACTTCACGATTGGGGGAAAAAATGGAAGCAGGGGGTCTCCTGTGTTAATTTCAGCTGCGGGGGACCCCCTGCTTAAAGAGATGCTTACCTCTGTAGGGGGTGCAGATATCTCTGTGAAGTTTAAATGTCCAGGGCACACTGCATCAGATGATGTCACGGCTTCCTATTGGCCCGCGGGGCATTTAAATACTGCCATGCCGTTAGGCACACTAGTTCCCTGGCTGCAGATTCCCCCTCCCCCCCCCCCCTTCCTATGGAGAGAAATATCTCTGGAAGCAGGGGGTCCCCAGGGTAGAAATAAATGCAGTTCTGTTCCGGAGACCCCCTACTTCAATCCTGTAATAGAAATAAAAATGTACTCGCGCAGTGCTACGTGTTATGCTGCTTTAAATAGCTTTGTCAGTTTAGCCCGATTGCAGAAAGTAACAAATGCTGAATAAACAATACTTTCTTTTGTAAGAATATATAAACGCAGAGGCCACTATTGCAATGTTAGAGTGGTCGCTGCTGCGTTCTATATGGCAGACATTCACGATGGTGGATGTATTAAACAAAAAGAAAAAAAAGAACTTAATATCGCCATAAGCATTTTCTTTAAAAAAAAATTCTTATTTCTTATGCATCAGTGCTCAGATCCGCGGCCTCCACCAATAGGCTTGCAGACAATACAGGGTCAACAATGGTTTGGATCAGCACTCAAATATATTGCAAAGTATATAAAAATGAAAAAGGCTTACCTGTAGTTTCAGTGTAGCTGGATCAAACTTACTTTTATTGCAGAATCCGGTTTTTGGAGACATTTTCACAAAAATCTAAAAAAGTGGGGGGGGGGGGTTAGTTCTAATCTAGATGTCAGCAACGTTTCAGGGTCGATGCCCTTTTCTGAAGCCTGAAGCGTTGCAGTTTGTGTGCCAGAGAGCAGGAGACATCTAGATTAGGACTAACCCCCCCTTTTTAGATCTTTGTAAAAAATGTCTTTAAAAAAAAAGAAAACAGATTCAGCAATAAAAGTAAGTTTGATCCAGCTACACTGAAACTGTAAGGCCTCGGACATAGTGACTTCTTAAGTGCGGAGGCTGAGGGAAAGCGGGTGCTTTCGCTGGCTAGACGGGCTGTGGGGGGGCGTGCCGAGGGGCGTCACGAAGCTGGTTCGCCCTCATTGGGTGAACCACTGACGTAACCGGCCTGTCGCGGCAAGAAATCTGTTTCAACTGATTTCTTGCGCAACGCACGCCGCATGGACGCGAACACTGCCTTAAGGCAGTCTGTTCGCGTGCGTCCGCACGGTCTGCGGCACCATGTCCGTGGTAATTGTGATAGGTGCTAACAAGGGTAATTCAATCCAGAACAAATCCCAACTAGAGAAAAGAAAAGACCCTGCACTCAGATCACTAGCTGAATAATAAACTTCAAATACAGCATTGACGTCACATATAAAAACCAGAAAGAGGGGGAAGGGAAACCTAATGAAAACAAACATTTTATACATGAAAATACATTTATTCTATAACTCACTATTCTATTATAAAAGGAGGTTTATGTACAATGTATCGCCAGACAGTACTGTATATATGTAAGGTGAGCACAGGGAACACTTTCCATGTCATACAATATATGCATATGAGAATAATGTATCCAAATGACAATAATATATATTCTGAATAACTCTGATTATTATCTGCAACACTATATAGCTGTATGAATGATCGTTTGTTTAGGTAGGTATTTGGGGAGATCCTGCAAGTGTGTTGCTGCTGCTAATCCTTCCTTATTTGATCATAAATGTCTGGTGGATTTTATAGCCTGCAATTGCCTATTTTAATAGCACATTATGCAGTGAAATTGCATTGCTCTAACCCAAGTAGCAAATATGCACACCCTCACGAGTAAATAGATAACGTTACTGGCAGAGATACAATAACACACAATTACCAATTTAAAAGTAAACTAAAGTACAAGCTGTATCGTCCGGTAAGTTAAAGGGAGGGGCAAACCTGTTGACCCCGGTCCCATATGGGAGTCCCAGCTCCCTTAATCAGCTGTTCCCTAGGCTGGCATTGCTGACGTCCGCGTCTCTAACCTAACCCACGCACGTCTCGCATGTAACATGCTTTGTCGTGGGTGGGATCGGACAGAGGAAAGGCGTTCTATAGCATCCCGTCGTCATGGCAACCATTCCCAGTTAGCCCAATTTTTATTTTAAAGTTAATTACAATTCGCATTTCCGTTTCTTATAATGCTCACAAAGAACAATCTGTTTAAAGATAAAAATGATAGAATATTTCATTATGAAAGGGCTTACCTATGCCGTTTTTTATTTATTATTTAATTAGAGAAATATATTAGTTTATTTTAATTATCTGCGCTTTGCTAGAAGTTTAATACAAATTTTGCAAAGACTTCTCTGTTAAGGGATTATTTGCGGCCGTCTGTTTCAGAGATCAATACTAATCTGCGTGTTATCAAGATGTACAGGAAGAGATTTATTAATCTACTTATGTAGAGGCTGGTCTCAAAGTTAATGGAAAGTTGTTACCCGCATAATATATACAATGTAAGAGATCACACAAATATTGTACAGCACTTTAAATGTATGTGGGAAATACAAAGCCCTCATTAATTCCTCTTGGACAGAGTCTTGAGAGTATATCTCCAATTCGACTGTTGTTTCAGTAATTCCCTGTCCCAGTCACCTTTTCTTCTATTTTAGCGAACATGGTCAATCCCAACGAATTAAAGGACTCCTATGTTGCCATCAGGCATTTCATTACCATGCCTGGACATCGGTGTGTCCACCCTAAACCTAATGGTCTCGATATGCTCCATGATTCTCCGCCTCAACTGTCGCCCTGTCTTGCCTACATATCTCTTATTACATGTACAGGTTGCCATGTAAATAACGTCTACGGTCTGGCAATTAACAAAATGGCGGATGGTGGACATTTGACTATTGTCCCATTTCGAGGAAGTCTCGGTAAGCCTTCTGTGGGGGCAGACTTTGCGATCTGTGGTATTTGAAGTTCTCTGTTCTTTTGGTTCAGCTAGGTCTTCTCAGTTTGTTCTTGAAAATGGCTGTGGACGAGGTTGTCTCGAATACTACTTGCCCATCTACTGACTAGTTTTGGGGGTACCAGTCAGTACTGATCTCAAGTCCTCATCCTCCAAAAGGATATGCTAGTGACTCCGTAATATTAGTGATGTGAGACCATTGGTTATTATATGCTGGGGGTCGCACATCCTTCCTATTACTTATCAAATAAGGAAGGATTAGCAGCACCATGAGTACCTAATACCAGGGGCCTTGACACCCCTCCCTTTACTGTCTCCTCTCTCTCTCTCCCTCTTAAATCCTCCACCTCTCACTCTTCCACTCACTTCAACACACACAAACACCTCCCCCCTCCCCAACAATCTTACCTTTTGGGTGAAAGATGCTGATCTGGTTCGGGGGCTCTACAGCTCACCCCTCCGGTCGCGCAGAAGTTGGGCGCCAGTCTGCCAGTGCCGGCAGAAGGATGCTACTGTAAGTAGCCCGAATGGCCAATAAGCCAATCAGTCGCTGCTCAACACACTTAGCTGGCTCTCCCCAAATACCTACATCAACAAATGATCATTCATCCAGCTATGTAGTGTTGCAGATAATACAGTTATCCATAAAATATATTTTATTGTCATTTGGATACATTATTCACATATGCAAGTTCTTAAATGGATGATATACTGTAGAAAGTGTTCTGTGCTCATCCTATATACAGTATTACCTGGCGATACGTTATATATAAACCTCCTTTTAAATAGACACGGGAGTTATAGAATATATATTTTCATGTAGAAATGTTTATTTTAGTTAGGTTTCTCTCCTTTACCCTCCTCCCACCCCCTCACCCCCAAATTTTTTGGTTTTGAAGGATGAAGTCAATGTTGTATTTTAAGTTTAGTATTCAGCTAGTGATCCGAGAGCAGCACAGGTGTTGGATGTACAAGGAGAGCAGCATATACAGGGAGCATTAGTACCGTGTTAGCCGAGCTTCAATAATCTAAAAATAAATAGATGATACCGTTCTGTGGCTAACGAAATGCTTTTATTTGTGCGAGCTTTCGAGATACACTGATCTCTTCTTCCGGCGATGTTACAATGAATGAAGCAAGCAAAGGGTATACTTAAAAACAGTGTCTCTTGGAATGTTATCTGTGCTGGTCCTTCCCCCGGTGTGGATGTGTTTTATGGCTAGAGGTGTCAAAAGGTGTATATATAAGGTGTGTGTGTATAATACACACACCTTTTAGAGGGGAGACGGGGGAGACCAGAGAGAGGGGAGACGGGGGAGACCCGAGAGAGGGGAGATGGGG
Organism: Ascaphus truei; assembly: GCF_040206685.1. Lineage (NCBI taxonomy): Eukaryota > Metazoa > Chordata > Amphibia > Anura > Ascaphidae > Ascaphus > Ascaphus truei. Next base: position 29,842,535 of record NC_134494.1, read on the forward strand.
GAGACCAGAGAGAGAGGGGAGACCAGAGAGAGAGGGGAGACCAGAGAGAGAGGGGAGACCAGAGAGAGAGGGGAGACCAGAGAGAGAGGGGAGACCAGAGAGAGAGGGAGACGGGGGAGACCAGAGAGAAGGGAGACGGGGGGAGACCAGAGAGGGGGGAGACCAGAGAGAGGGGAGACGGGGGGAGACCAGAGAGAGGGGAGACGGGGGGAGACCAGAGAGAGGGGAGATGGGGGGAGACCAGAGAGAGGGGGGCAGGGGTGACTGACTGACCGGGGCAGGGGTGACTGACTGACCGGGGCAGGGGTGACTGACTGACCGGGGCAGGGGTGACTGACTGATTGGGGGGGGGGGGGTACCTCTGGTGTCACACATACTCCCATACACACATACACACTCTCCTATATATATACATACACACACACACACACGTACATACACACACTCCCACGTACATACACACACTCCCACGTACATACACACACTCCCACGTACATACACACACTCCCACGTACATACACACACTCCCACGTACATACACACACTCCCACGTACATACACACACTCCCACGTACATACACACACTCCCACGTACATACACACACTCCCACGTACATACACACACTCCCACGTACATAAACACACTCCCACGTACATAAACACACTCCCACGTACATACACACACTCCCACGTACATACACACCTATATACACACACACACAGGCCGCGACCAGCACCACCACGCTCCCCCGCCCATCTCCTGCTCCGCTCCCACATGAGGGGGCATCCCCCGCTCCCATCACCCGGCGCGCTCTCTGACACGGGACCTGGGGGGAACCGGGGACATGAGGGGGCATCCCCCGCTCCCATCACCCGCCGCGCTCTCTGACACGGGACCGGGGGGGAAGCGAGGGAGGGGGGACATGAGGGGGCATCCCCCGCTCCCATCACCATAACTGCGGGCAGCAGGAGCACCGGGGAGGGGAGGGAGGTGGAGGAAGGCACTTAC